>NC_135311.1:87425454-87727254 GCF_048772815.1 Callospermophilus lateralis | reverse complement strand
TCCTAACCCACTCCCTGAGCTATGTGGCTTCAGACAAGTGGCTTAGTGTCTAGGGTAGGCCTTTCATTTAAAAAAAGCATCTTGTATATTATTTTCAGTTGTGCCTATGGCTTGCTTCCCCTGCTGGACAGCCACCTTTTACCTAGGAACCTCCATGTTCATCTGTTCCTGAGTTTCTGCCCAGAGTCTACTGTAATACCTTGGACAGTCAGCACACAGCAGACACTTTTTGTTGAAAAAATAATCATACTCAAAGTGGACCAAATTTCTTTGAAGATCTTTCAATAAAGGAATAGTTCAAAGTTAGATGGGCATGGTGGCACACGCCTGTAATCCCAGGGGCTTGGGAGGTTGAGACAGGAGAATCACAAGTTCAAGGCCAGCCTCAGCAATGGTGAGGTGCTAAGCAACTCAGTGAGACCCTGTCTCTAAATTAAAAAAAAAAAAAAATAGGGCTGGGATATGACTCAGTGGTCGAGTGCCCGTGGGTTCACTCCCCGGTACTAAAAAAAGAATAGTTCACAATTAATAACTATGATTAATTGGCTAAGTTTTGCACTACTCATGCCCTTAATGCTAATATTATTGTCTATTTTTAGCATTGATATTATATCAGGTCTAAGGTTGAGGCAAATACCATGGCTTCCAAATCCTAGCAAATTCCTCATCTCTGAAACTCTGAGATATTTAAATTTCAAGCAATTCTCTGAAAACTCTCAGTGGGTTTTTAATTCATTGCTGTTCTAGGTTTGGGGCTGCAGGTAGAGGAATCAAAACCTTCACAAGTGTATTATTAAGTTTTAACATATAAGAACTTCATTAGTAAAGTTAAATTTTAATTTCACAAGTATACATTTGGGGAAAATTAAAGACACTAAGTGTACCCGTTACAGCTATACTTTAGACTGGTTTTTTTTCAAAATGAACCAAACTATATTATATATAACTATAATGCTTTAATAAAAATTAGTTTTATATATGTGTATATATTTCATGCAAGTTTGCTATTTTTCTGATGTCAGAAACAGGATAAGAGTAGAAAGAAGAATGTATCATTAGCTCTGTTTTCTATTCGCTGTTACCATCTAACCACAAATAATATGAAATGAAACTTCATTCTGATTTTTATATAATTTAAATCAAGAAATTTGAACTGTGTAACATACCTCAAATTCTACTCAGTTACTGTCTCATGCTACTGGAAACAGCTAATGCCCATTTCATTAACATTTTCATTAAATTATTAAACAATGCCTAGGGTTTTGCTAATGCAAAACAAATTTATGCTATATGGATTTCCAAGGGTTTACATTTTGTTTCCTAGTATTTTCCTTACTGTTTAGACATAATGTAGTTTAAAACATGCAACATTTTAGAACTTTCTTTATCACATCATTGTCTAGTCAATATTAAAAACTACTGAAAAAGTATTATGTATCAGATGACTTTCCCCTAAATTATGAAGACTATACAGTTTGCTGGAGATGTAATGCTGTTTGAAATTTAAAAAACTAAAGGCAGGGGCTGGAGATGTGGCTCAAGCAGTAGTGTGTTTGCCTGGCATTCGCGGGGCACTGGGTTCGATCCTCAGCACCATATAAAAATTTAAAAAAGTAAAGATGTTGTGTCCACCGAAAACTAAAAAATAAATATTAAAAACTCTCTCTCTCAAACAAAAAATTAAAGGCAGTGAAACATTTAAGTGATTGGTTATTTGTAATATTAATCATGTTTTTAAAAAGCATAAAAAGAGTAAGTAAAATAACAAAGGCACTGTATGCCAAAAATAAGTGTCAGTCCACTGAAGATTGAAAAAGTCAACCAATAGGCAATGGCCATGTGCATACTCCCAATCCTTCTCAACTAGGCTACTCTGTAAACAATTCTAGAACAACATCCAGACTGAACTACTGTACCACAAACCTGTTTTTCACTAATATATCTTCCTTCCTTCCTTCCTTCCTTCCTCCCTTCCTCCCTTCCTCCCTTCCTCCCTTCCTCTCTTCCTCCCTTCCTCCCTTCCTTCCTTCCATCCCAGTATTGAACTCAGGGGCATTTAACCACTGAGCCACATCCCATGCCCATTTTTTTGTATTTTATTTAGAGACAGGGTTTCACTGAGTTGCTTAGCACTTCACTTTTGCTGAGGCTGGATTTGAACTTGTGATCCTACTATCTCAGCCTCCTGAACCACTGGGATTACAGATGGGCACCAATGCACTGGACAGCAATGTATCTTTGTGATCAACACAGTGGCAAAGACATACTAGAGATTGGATAAATACTAGTGGAATTAATAAATTGGATTAAGTCTGGATAAATTGGATAAAGTTACTTCCATAGATGCTATTTCACTGTGAATTTTAAAACTGGTATCTTTTTGTTGCTCAGTGCTCCCTTGGATCATATGATTAGAAACAATGATACAATGATAAGCAAGTATTTTGCATTGATTGTCTTGTTTTATTTTGCATTTGCAGGCAAATGGACACAGTTTTGTACATATGGAACATGAAAAAGCTGTATTACTACTGAAGAGTTTCCAGAACACAGTAGACCTAGTTATTCAACGTGAGCTTACTGTCTAAATATTTTCTATAAATAGTGAAGATATGTCTAGCCAGACCTAATGTTCAAAAAGAAATTTATACATAGAAACAAATTTTGCCAATTGCTGGACCAATGGCAAACATTAGTGCCAAATGTATAATACTATATGTTAGCACTGATCATCCTTAAAAATGTTAACTCTACAAATATGATGTTCATGTGGTTATGTATTAGTTCTAACTGTCAGCCTCTGGCTGTGCATTGGTGCAGTTTTGTTTTTCTTTTTGTTTTTTTAATCAAATAAGTCTCTTCTCAAAGTGGATTTCATATAATTTCGGAGCACGGAAGCACACACAGCTCTTTATGAATTCTGCTCTCCATCAGAAACACTGCCTCAAAGTTGTATATGCCTTTATATAGAAAATACGAACATAAAGAATTATAATTCCCATAAAATATTTCTAGCACAAGGTATATGTTGGCATATATACAAAAAGAATATAGAGAAAAACAATATTTTCATAAACTAAACATCTCGGATTGAGAAAGAAATATATCTTAAAATAAGACTTTACTATATTGAATCTTTTTCAATAAAAATTCATGATAATGCCTTATGAAAGTAACTGTACATATGGTATAAAGTGTTTATATTTGGTTCCATATTCATTTACTAAATTCTCATAACACAGAGTGAAATATTTCATAAATTCTCCATTTATCACTGGGACCTGAATAAAAATAGGAAAAACTAATTTGTTCAATGCCTTTAGCTAACGACAATACATGCAGAGTTAAAAAACAGACTAAAGGTCATTGTAGATAAGTTTTTTTCACCACAAATTTAAGCAGTGAATGATGGGTGGCAGGAAAGGTATAGATTTCTTTCTTTCCAGTTTATGTTGATTATAAACTGTAGCCCCTGTGATTTCTTTACTTGTAAATGTGGAATTTATTTGTGTGCTGCTTTATTTTAATTTGCTACTTTTAAATCATTTAAAATGAGTTTGGGGAATTGATAAAATTTATCATTAAGGAAGACTTGTTAGAAAGTTAATGTTGGGTGATTTTAAAACTTTGGCATTAAATATGAAACTTCAAATATAATTTCTCAGAGCTGTGGTCTACCTGTATTAATTTTAATGCTGTTTTGTGGACAGAAATAGATAAAATACTTTTTTCCCCAAAGAATGTATCATGGTATATTAAATTATGAATATGCTCTCTCTAGAGAGTGATATAAGCATAGTTAATATAGAATTATTTACTTTTACATTGAAACTGTTTTCCTCTATAAGATCAAAAGTCATCTTATAATCCTTTATAATATTTATTTTTGTTAATTATTAATTTGATTAAAATATGAATTTGAAAATTTAGAATAATTTCCAAGAATTGGTTATATGTGTTCTCTCTCATATTTCTACATAGCTCTTTATAGATATATAATGAATTTATTTCACATGCTATTGATTCAAGTATTCTATTGGGATTTTACAATAGAATTACATATTGATGTCATGAGAGCTCTGAGAATAATATTTGTAAGTTAACTGTTTTATGGGGACACTGAAAATATTGTATTTTTGTAGGGTCTATTAAAATGAGTGTCACTTATTAGAAGTGCAGTGGTATTTTTTGGCGTAGAACTTGTCACTTGATGGCAAATCATAGTTAACTTTATAGATGGTGCACTAATTTTGATGTTGCTTTATGTCAGGTGACATGGTTCCAAAATTTTATAGGGTTTGACAGTTAGCTGATTCAATGATTGGCTTATTTGGTATATTTCCCAGAAGTAACTTTAAATGCATTTTAAAATATTGAATTTTCGATGAGAAAATTCTTTCAGAGCCTAATTCTATTTGTTAAAACTCATGCCACACCACTGTATCCAAATACTGTAGGATGATCATCATTCGTCAAGATCAAGATCCCCCTCTGGCCACCCCAGGATCACTTACAGGAAAACAAACTCAGGAGTGTAGTTTTGTGTCAAGGAAACATCTCGAATTGTTCCACCAGTGTTGTTTAATCTTTAGTGGGAGAAGCAGGAGGAGAGCCCAGTGTGGGACTTCCCCAAGTCTTTTTCTTACATTAGGTTTCAACATCAATCCCAAGGCATCAGGAGATACTTCTGAGACACTCAGCTCAGAGGATCAAGATCCTAGTAAACACCTGTGCCACTCCTGATGTGACAACATTGTCTTGGGCCAATGCTTTAATACTTCCTGTTCCACAGTTCAGAAATGAGGAAAAGAGAAAAGGGACCCCCTGACCAACTGGAAAAGAAATCTGATGCCAGAACACTTCATTGTCAGTTGTACTACCATGCTGCATACAGAGAACAGGCAGGTAATAATGAAAAGGGGATATTTTTTTTTTAGTTGACTGAATAGAATAATAACATGAGGGAGAAAACATCCAATTCATCAATTGATAGGGAACCAAAACCAATAAGCCATTGATTTTTAAGTGTCAACTTCTTTTTAATAACTGGCTTGCTGCCTGAAACTTAGAATCTAATTTGGGTTAACAACAATAAAAGTCAAGGGTGTGCCTTTAAAAAAAGAAAAATCAACAACAAAAAGGAATTCATAATGGCCCTTCTTGATTTTTTTTTACTGATGTTTTTCTGCTGAGGAAGCTGTTTCTATGTGACAGATCAGTAAGATGTAATGGAGGGAACTAAAAAAGATTAGAGGTGGAAAGAACAAATGGTGAAAATTATTAGCAGAATTGTCACAGAGTTTGCAAGACAAAAGGCATTGGTAGATGATTTTTAAAATAGTGCGTTATCATAAAAGCTTTCTTAGGATAATTCCAGCCCTCTAGATAACACAAGTTGCCTAAACACACAATAATTTCAAAATGGTTAGTGTATTTTGACAAAGAATACCCAAAGTCAGTATGACACACAAGTATTTGCATTGTGCTAATTTGTTGCTATTTGAAGCCCATGGAAATATGTATCCCACTTACTTGGAAATGTAATATATAGAGATCAAACTATCTGTATTGTTTCTGCACCTTACCTTGGATTACCACCATCAAGATGGAAAACAGCTTTGAAGAGGGGGTGACAAGCTAATATTAATTTGTTTTTAATCTTAAAGGTGATTGTACACATATTACTACTATAATTGTTTATTTTAAGATAGGACTAAAATACCTTTTACTGTGTGAGGTAAAGTAAGAAAAGATTCAGAGGCAAGAAAATGTTGAATTTAGGTTCATGTATTCAAATATTACATGAAAAATATCTGAATTTGCCATAATGATTGGATAAAAAAAAACAGAAAAACTTTATTTTTAATCATAAAATTTATTTAATATCTCTACCACAATTTAAATCTTTGGAAAATGCAGTGTACTTACCAATTTGTCTTTCCAGTGACTTTTAATGATATCCTTGATCAATTTCTGCTCCTGGTTGGCACACAAATCAAGAATACCTATTCTGATAAATATACTCTTATCAAGAGACAAGGATACAATATTACCAGATAAAAATCCACATTGGTATAAAAAGTTGTCAGTTCAGTCAGACAACACATTTGACCAAATAGCAGGTTAATTGAAATGCTAGATGAGCAAAAAGTAAAAAGTTATGCAGATAATGAAATCCAATAAGTTAAAAGGGTGAGTCTTTATCTAGCATAGGAAAAGTAGGGCTGAGTTCCCAGTAGAGTGTCTCTCACAGAAATGCTGACTTTCTGAGCTTAATAAAATGTTCAAAAACTTGAGTTAGTGATGTGCCCTCTCTTATGATTGTAGCTACCTGATCAACTGGGAACTGGGGAGAAAGTTCCAGACTCAAGATCACATACATAAACTTTTTTCCATTAGTAACACAGGTGTTTCCGATGAATAAAAGCATCTCGCTTTGGCTCAGAAGTTTTCCCCATCACCCAACAAGACTATAACCCAAAAATACATTATAGAAAGAAAATAGAATGTGGAACCAGGCATGGTGGCATAGGCCTATAATCTCAGTGACTCAGGAGGCTGAAGCAGGAGAATTGCAAATTCAAGTTAAGCCTAAGACACTTAGCAAAACCCTGTCTCAAAATAAAAAAATAAAAAGGTCTGGAGATGTAGCTCAGTGGTAGAATGCCCCTGGGTTCAATCCCTAGTACCACAAAAAAAAAAAAAAAAAAAAAAAAAAGGAGAATGTGGCCTGCGGAAAAAATGGATATGTACTATGGAAATCATGTGGGTTAATATTATAGGAGACCCAGCTCTCCCATGCATCCTTTTAGCTCCATTTTGATCTAAACTACTCAGAGTGGGTATTTTCCAAGACATCCTACTGTACAAAACTAAGGCAGGTGCAATCGAATTTTCCAGTTATATCCTGAAACATCTGGAGGCATTTCTGTTCCTAGATGCAAAACTGACCTCTCTTCATTGCTGCTGTTGCCACTGTAGATCCATCCCTCCAACGCCATGCTGCTCTAAGGAAGTGGTGTGCTGTTCTCTTGCTGAAGCAAGCATAAGTGGCCCCTGTAGAGCTCCAGCTGTTCAGAGACCCTTGAGCATCAGCTGACAGCTTCAGCTCCCAGTTTGGAAGGAACTGTCTTAGGTGATCATGGAACCTGGAGAAGTGACAGTGACCAAGGCCCAAAGGTGGGGCACTTACTGAGTCACTGACAACCACATGCAAAGCTTCCAGGCAAGGGTGAGGGTGGGCACTGCCTTAATAGAACTATTCCCATTTTTATTATTTAGTTTTTCATTTATCTTTTTTGAAATGTTGGAGTTTTCCATATTAAGAGATTTTCCCTGAGCCTTCTAAAATAAAATTCAGAAACTTATTCTATGTTGAGTGCCTCAAGAGGTCTGTCCTGTGACCACTGCCTTCTGCAGGCACTCAGGGAGCAAGAGGCCAGAATGAACTACTCAGAAACTGTAAGTGAACAACATTGATTTAGCTGGCGGCCTGTCATTGCCCCAGGCCTCTCTCCTCACCTTTTACTCCATCTGCAGAGAATGGTTTGGAAAGTTTCCTGTAAGGGTTGAGAGTACAAGAAATTCTACTCAGAAAATTCAGAAAGTTCTGATACAATGAGGGGCAGACTTTCACTCCAAGTTTTTATTAAACATCCTGCAGTGAAAACAGAGGACTATTGAATTCCCCCGGCTTTTTAACAGTGTGATTATCTTAAACTGCCCTGGTAGAAGCAAAAATAAGGAGAAATAACCTGAGAGAAGGAAAATCACTTACTTGTTCCAACTTGAGAGGTGTTTCTTCAGTTGGCCAGGTTTCCTGGGTTACATTCTGTGCAGGACTCCAGCTTGTGGTCTGTGTATCAACATACTGACAAGCAAGGTAAGAAATTGGCCTGGATAGCAGGCATGCACAGGGGTCAAGGGTGTCTGCAGCTGCATCGATTTCTCCCCAAGCTGTCTGCAAAATGTTCCCTTTTTTGGCCTAATTTTGTTCACAGCAGCAACCAAAAGTCTAGAAGGTTGTAAACCTGAACAGCATTTATATAGAAAGTATTAAAATCCCTTGATTCCTATTAGTATAGCATTAGAATCAGGCCTGACCCAAAGAAAAGTCATGAGTCAAGTTTTCAAAAGTGAATTTATTTTTTTAATTCAAAAGTGAGATTTTTTAAAGCAGGCACAATTTCCTTTTCTCCTTAAAAGAAAAAAAGAAAAGAAGAAAAAGAAAAAGAAGGCTGCTGTTTTTATTCTTTAAGGTTAATCTAATTTTTGATGGGTATTGGGATTGGTGCTAAGAAGAAAACTTAAGTGACTCTTCCAAAATTTCCCTAGCTTTAAAAGTATTTTTCATTAGTGTTGTACAAGAGTGTTGCTTGTGATGATTTTTTTTTCCTTCCTTAAAGTTAAAAGATGAGTTAGCCTAACAGATAGCCAGGTATCTCTACACCTAGAGTTAAGTATCTGGTACAGGGACTTTTATTTTCTTCAGCAACTTGTGTATTTTCTCCACGGGAAAACATTGTAGTGTAACTGAATCTCAGAAGCTTAAGGTGTGTCTTTCATAAATTTGAAACAATTGGAGACTTCATAGACGCAGATAACAAAAACATTAAATGCAGTGATCATAAATATTATAAGTATCTGTTGAGCATCAACTACCTATCAGGCACCACAAGGAAGATCATGTAGTCTCCTCATCCCAGGAACCCCACAAAATTCCACACAGTATGTGACAATGCAGTGAGATCCTTTGTCCTTTGCCCTTAACTCATCTGTTGGCAAAAGAATTGGCATCTGTATCTAATCAAATCTGAATGCAGTTGCTCCATGTGTAGCTGCCAGTAGGGTTCCCTACTGTGTCCTACTGCCTCTTGGAAGCCACCGTGAATGTTTGCAGGACTTAGGGAAACTGCATAGATGGGATGTGGCCAGTGTGAATACCTTGTTGGACAAGGTATTCACCAGAATCCAGAAATTCAAGGTATTCACCAGAAACCAGAATCCCTTTAGCATCTTGAAGAGAGGCCATAATTTTGTCAGTTTATAAGCCCTAAAGAGGAAAGGGAACATAATGAGGAATGGTGCTCCTCAACCTGGCCCAGCGCCAGTTGGGTCTGTATGCCCTTTATATGATGGAAGGAGATGCGAGTCAATGCTTGGACAGACTGAGGTGTTGACTGAAAACATTCTTATATGTACAGTGCCTCATGTGACCACTGCTTCCTGTAGGCAGACTCTCAACACAGTGGTCTAATGTTAGCATGAGCGGCTCAAGAATGCAGTGGGTTGAACCTTCATTCAGCTGGCTGCCTTTGAACTTATGGAGTTCACTTGGAGTTGGGAAAGGGATAGGATAGTTTGGAAGAAGGAATCCCCACCCCCTTTTAGCTCTGAAATTTAACTGCTGCCTCATGCTGCCTGATATAGAAAAGAAAATTCTCATTGCAAGATTTCCACCCAATCCCATGAAAATGCTATTTGTATGTGGTTGGATCACACCTATCCATGTATCATAGACACCTATTCTTCCAAGAAAAGTTTGATCCTAGAATATGAGTTATTTTCCCCTCATGCTATGTGTACTTAGTGTTTTAGACACAGAGATCCTTTCCCTTCCCTGTGCTTTTGCAGCTTCTGTCCCCACAAGTTTCTCTATGGGAAAGCCTTCCTGTCCTCGTTCCCTTGCTAATTTATCAAAGTCATATGCAGACTTCAGATCCAGTTTCAACAGCACTCCAAACATTAAGCCTTCCCTAGTCTTACTGGAAAGAATTATGCATTATGATACTTTGTTTATTTTGTAGTATCTTCACATTCTTCCTGAAATGACAGCTATTTTGGTATTTTTTTTTCTTTCCTATCAACTGTAACCTCCTTGAGAGAGGATCAGACAATGCTTAACAGAGGCCTTCTGGAGAGAACTTTAGGAGGACACCTTTGCTTCTGCTAACCCTACATCCTGATGCCTGTCTTAGTGTCAGAAGCATAGTAGATGCTCAATAGATATTTGTGCACTGTTTAAATGGATGACAGGCCTCACACATAAATGCATTTAATAAATATTGAATTAAACAGGAAATTGATGTTCAATTTTCATCACCTTAAACCATGAACCTTGTATCTTCTCAGTTCATTCACCATTCCTAGTTTTGAAAAAAAAAACAAACAAACAAACAAAAAAAACTCTTTTAACCTGATCTTCCTTCTCTCCTTGGCATTTCTTCTAAAAACTCTTAGGTCTTTTGTGATATTTCAGAAATTATTTTTAATTTCCCTCTTATGTGTTCTAAGCACCTAACCCTGTCTAAAACATTTAAGAAGTGGCTTGTGTTCACTTAATTGGAGCACATCATATTCTTTGAATTTGTTTCATTTCTCTTCTGGGAAGAACTCATGCATATAGTTGTCAGAAATATCTTAGAGGAATGAATGCATGAGGCTGAACTCAGAAGGCCATGATTTTGGCATTTTAGAGATAAACCCAGTTCCCTCATTTTACCAAGAGTCCTCAAGGCCCTGAAGACTATTAAACTAAGGAGGGGACAGTACATAGTTAAGTCTGGTTTTGCACCCTTTTTAACCATTCTTTGTACATTGCCACTTGGTATATTACTTTGCCTAAGCTATTTTCACAAGTTGGAGGTGGGGAGAAGAGTATATGGAGTTGTGAAAGAAAAATAGGGGTAGGGTAGTTTGGAAGAAGGAATCCCTATTTCCTTTTAGCTCTGAAATTTAACTGCTTCCTCATGCCAACTGTTATAGAGTAAAGAAGAGTAAAAAATTGTCTCTGCATAGGCCTTTGGTCACAGCTGAGCATGACAGTGTCTACAACCTGCATTTTAGCATCATTTCGTGGATAGATCCCACCTCTTGTATCCCTATAGTGAAAATGTGATAAGTTCCAGGCAAATTTCTCAGGTGACTGAAAAAACTACAGAATTGCTAAGATTAGACCTGGGGGTTGCAGACTGGGTGGATCCATCCTAGTGGTAGAGCATTGCTTAGCATGCCTGAGGCCCTGGGTTGAATCCCCAGCACCATTCCACCTTCCCCTCAAATTGGTATGATTGACTATTCAGATAGACCATACATACACACACACACAAAAAAAAAAAAAAAAAACGAGATCATATTGATTAAACCATCTCCCCCCAATTTTTATAAGAATCATAATTTGGCCTGTTGATCTCAAAGGAGACTGAGAACATGTTTAAGTTGTCATGAACAGTGGCTTTGTTAGATTTTTCCTTGACAGGACAAAAATTGGAATTCAGCCCCTTAAAAGAAAAATTGTGTCTTAGTATGATGAGCCCCAAGTTGGTGAGCTCCTAACTCCTAACCATGGTTGCTTTACTCATGAAAACCTGATTTCCTTGCAAATACAACATGGCTGTCTTAGTTTATCTCAAAAATGTCCCATGTTTTTCTCTTTGTGCTTCATAGTAAATTGATTCCAGAACTGAGTATTCCCATACGTCAAATCTTTGTTGTCTATTATTTTGCTTATAGAACTAATACTAATTACTCTCATTCTGCCTCTGCTTTTCAAGTGCCTTTGTATAAGGAGAACTTGCTAGCTCTCTGTTTTGGCTAATTATCTTCTTTTCATGAAATTTTTGGATTTAGAAAGATCTAGAGGTCATGAGTCTCTCTTAGAGGAAACTTCCATCATTGTCTTCTTTGACAGTCTGCTGCCTCAGACTATCCAAGGTCTTACTGTTTGGTCTGCTAGGCCAGCGCCTGTATATTTGCATGAGAAAGGAACGCCAAGTCTGCTTGAACAAAAATGATATGAAAAATGAAATGGAAAAATGAAATATTAATTGAAAGAGTGATGCTATCTTAGGATAGTAAAGGGGAAAGAGTAGTGGAGAAGAGTAAGAGTACTTTAGTATTTTAAGTAAAAGAATTTTTGAATAGTAACTAAGAGTAAGAGCAGATGAGGACTGGGTAGGGGAAATTAAATTATTACAGGAGCAAGAATGAGCAAAGGAAAAGAGAGATAGAAGATTGGTAAAGAGGAATGGAAAGAAACAGAATGAAAGAAATCAGATTCTAGCATCTCCTTTGGTCTCTTGACATTGGTACCCCTACTTCATACATCCCTGGATTCCCTTCCTCTCTCTCACCCTCTCCTTTCTTCTGGCTGAAAGAGTGATGCTTCAGCTCTTCTTGGTTTCTGGCTTTCCTCCAGCTCTTCGAGGTGTCAATTCAACACAAAAAAATAATTCATCTATTATAAATATATTTAGTTTAATTGCTATGCATTTCTAGGAGCTGTTTTTGCAATGTATTGGTAACTTTTCTAGTCATGCATCTTCTCAGAACAAGTAAAATCATGACAACTTATCTCATTAAAAGCTGTCAGAGTTGAGCTGGGGATATAGCTCAGTTGGTAGAGTGCCTGCCTCACACAAGGCCCTGGGTTCAATCCCCAGCACCAAAAAAAAAAAAAAAAAAAAATGGAAACAAAGTCTAATATCAGACAATATTGATATATGTAAAATTTTTGTGAAGAAATGAAATATATTATTGTCTTGTCCTAAGACTGACTGAAAAGGATCTTGAGAGGATCTGACTCCTTTGTCTCCCTCCCTTCAGGAAAGAGTTAATGCTATTCATATAAATTCCTCCAGGGGCTACAAAGTCTCTCTGATAAAACTGATAAAGCAACAAATCATGTGTTTCAATCCAATAAAACCCTCAGTTTAAATTACTGAGTTCAAATCTTCATAAACTACACCCACATACATATAATCAGACACATCCACATACTTTTTAAGGAACTTATCTCTGCAGTGAAAAGATCCACCACTAGATGGCGGCATTATATGTTGATTTTATTACCTGCGCCTTGGCATTTCTCTGGCTTAGGTATTCATAGGCTCAACACAACTCCCTTGTAGACGGTTGGACTAATGTAAACACCCCTTTTCATACTCTTTTGAGAGAATTAATTTGAAACTACTGTAAACCTGAGAAAAATAAAAGAGCTTTGAGTTTATTTTAAGTGGTTTCAGTGATATTTGACTAAACCGCTACAGTGGCATCAGACACCCAGGACATAAACTCTGCTCTCTCTATAAGCTTTAGATGAGTGTGTGTTTTAAGGTTTCATGTTTCTTAATGGTTCAATTTAGTTATCACATTCATCCATTTAATAGGTCTCCAACTTGCTTTTGCTTGTCCAAGTCTTTGTGTTGATTGCCCATTATTTAATCCACACTTCCTACAGGTATGCTAAGTCCAAATATGTAGGAATATATTTGCTATAAATTGCTTAAAATTTAAATGAGCCCTACAAAACCTAAACATCAAGAACTAAGCTTGCCTAGAATAACCTTTATATAATTCTAAAACTAATCCATCTGAATATGTGTGTATCTGTATAGCTTTATTTTCAGCAGGCATCTGCTATAAACTGATAATTTTTCATTATATCTATCTGCACAAGGTATGAGAATAATATTATAATCAGATTTTAAAATTATGAACTGAATAAGCAATGTATTTCAAAAAGTATCTCAAGGCGAAAACCAGATTCCAGGGGTAGCTTACAGCATCCCCAAGTCTCTCTTCTTTTGGCTACATTGACTGGATGTCAAAGGCACAGAGCCTTGGCAGCCTGGGTGACACATGTCCTCAGGCTATTTTGGTTCTTAGGTATTTGGAATTTCAGGGCCTCTAATGGCTGGATCATTGTTAAAGAAGCTAAATGCTTCTGTTTACTTCTTCTGAGCTAATTATATCTTCACCATTCCAGTTCACTAGCACCCGTGGCTGGGCTTCTCCTCTGCTAATCCCATTAAAACCCTACTTATTTGTGCATATATAGTATTTTTCTGCCAACCACTTAATATTTTTTTTCTTCCAACTGAAAACAAAAGCAGAAGGAATACAAGATGTTCCGCCCTGAAGTTTTATGTAAAATTCAATACCCGGGCATTTGCCTCCAAAGGAAATGGTTTCTTCTAGCCACATGATCACCAGCTCAGCTACTAGGCTCTTTCTTAGAAAATTGGATTCAACTTTCTCAGGTGAGTGGTGTTTATAACTTTGTTACCTTGAACCAACTACCTTGGGTTGGTTTCCCAGATGTGCTTCCTCTCTTTTCAGTATCTCCCGAACAAATTTAACTTACACACAATATTGCTGCAGATCTTAAAGCAA
The DNA here is from genome assembly GCF_048772815.1 of Callospermophilus lateralis. Lineage (NCBI taxonomy): Eukaryota > Metazoa > Chordata > Mammalia > Rodentia > Sciuridae > Callospermophilus > Callospermophilus lateralis. The sequence continues at coordinate 87,713,082 of NC_135311.1, read as the reverse complement.
TTATAGCAGGTGTCTGTCATGGGTCTGTTCTTTCGAACACAACATTTGGCATTTTTTATTTGTCTTGCTTTCTATTTCATTGTCAGGCTTCCATAAACTTTTGATAGATTTAGTCAGAAAACTAAATATGAGAATGAAAATTAGGAAGAATTTTACTGAGAATGATGAGAAAACTCCTTGTAAGTTTCTAGGTACTCCAATAGTTCTTTGTGCTTTTCTGCTTGTATTACACTACCTCTGTATTTTTGGTATCAGATATTACCTACAGTATTTTTTTCTCCTTGGTCATATATGGTTAATTTTTTGTTCCTGGGAGCAGTGCTTCCTACCCAATGGCTAGCATAGTTCCCTCTTGTGCTGATAATGATCCCTTTGGAGCCTGAGAGCTTATGACTTATTGCTTTCACTTTCCTATACATCTGTGCCCCATAATGCTGCACATTGTCATTTTCTCTCTGTTCCATGATGTGAAGAGGTCGGAAGCTTTGCTTTTAGGCAGAACAAACAGGATCATTGCTGAGGTTGGGTTAGGTAGGGCCTTCAACAGCTGTGGTGACGCTATCAAAGGCATTAAACCCTTTAAAACCTTTCCTGCCCCAAGGTGCTGACTGTCCAGTTGTGTCACTTCCCTTATGGATAAGTGAATGATGGCCATGAGCAAGACTTAACTTTATTGGTGTTCAATAAGCCAGAATTCCCTAAAAGAAAGATCGTTAGGTTGTGGGCAAGTCTCATTCTCCGAATTGGATTTCTCCTGTGTTATCATTATATAAACTGTTTCTAACTTGTAACACATTTCTTTACTGGCTGTTCTTTTGTTTGTTTCAAACCAGCTATCTTTGATAGCAAATTTGGAACATGATTCTTCAGCCAAACTTTTGGGATCATTTGCCTTGGCGATATTTTTGTACTTGATAGAATTTCAAGGTCTCCTTATGATCAAGGCATATTTCTCTAGGAGGCCAGCACTCTGGTATGTTCTTTATAAACCCACAGACACAGCTAATGGCATTGCAGATCTATGTGGTCATTTCCCAGAGGAGTTCAAACTTGAGAAAATCTCTCTGTCCTCCCCCTGCTTCTCTTTGTACACACACACACAACACACACACACAAACACACACCTCTCTCTCTCTCAATATCAAATCTCTCCCCTTTTCTCATTTCTGCATATTTCCTAAAAATCATAGTTGCTATCTCTGTAACCTAGGGCTCTAGATCATAATAAACTATTCAAAGGTAAGGGACTATTTCTTTTTTCCCTTTTTTACTTTCCATGAATATTCCCAGCATGCTCACCTACACCTTATATTATTTGTGTTTTGAAAATTCCCCAGACCTGCTGGTGTGAACAGATGTAGCTCAGGGAGGTGGCATTTCTGGGGATTGAACCCAGGGCCTTGGGCATGCTTAGCACGCAGGTGCTCTGCCACTGAGCACCCACAGGTCCTAGAGAGGTGTTTAAATGGTTCTCAGCTAAGTCAGACTCTGGACCATCTTAGGTTTGTCTTTAGTATTTATTCTCCTAAAAAAAAAAAATCAGTGATTTTAAAAGCATATATTTTTCTTGCTGTCCAGTTTAATCAACAAATGTTAATGAGAAAAGGATTATGTTCAAAGTCAACTATGAGAACAATGAACTATAAATACCAACAAACCATTATCTCTTCTTCAAGATACACAGTCTAGTAGTAAGACAGACATATGAAAAGTCTAATAAATATAAGAACAAAATAGGGGAGCACAGAACAATGTATTGTCACTTTCTCTCACAGTCTAATAAAATGGCAAATGTTTCTGTTTGGCTTTACTGTGGATAAGAAACATTTTTCTGTTCCCTTAGGAAGACAGGCTCTGTCTATGTATACACACAAACACATACACACACACACACACACACACACACACACACACAAATTTTTTTCCTCAAACAGGACAAGTCTCAGATGACAGCGGAGACATAAAGAACTGCAGTCTCATCTGGAATAAATCCTATAGGGGAGGAGTAGTCACAGACCAGCAAAGCTTTAGCTTTCCACTTGCCTTTGACTTTGTCCTTCCAGTGGGATGCCCTGTAGGGGTCAAAGTCAGAGGACGTGCAGGAATCACGGGCCGCTCCTCTTCCCTGGAGTAAGAACATTGAAGACCCAGCATGTAACTCAAGGTTTGATAACAAAGGCTAATGTTCAGATTGCAGGGATTAATTTGAGGAAAGGAAAGAATAGAATTAACCTTTGGTATCTCTTGATATTTTTGCTTTAAAAGAATCATTTGTGTGCTAAACACCGAATTAAAATTGTATGGACTTTTAATAGACTTGCATATCGTAAACACTTATCATGTACCTAAATATATATATAAAAAAATGACACTCCTTACTGTTAGCAAACACATGAGGTGGAGACTTTGTATTAAAGTAAGAATGGGAACTATAGAAACTTGAACAACACCTAAGATAAAATTTTCTAGTGAATAAAGTACAGAGCACCTGGGAAAAGGTAGACACCACATCTGATGCATGCCACTTAGGTGAATGGCTGAAATGGCCACATGACCCGCTCCACCAGACCTTCTCTGTAACTCTGTGTATGTGATATAGCAGAGAATCACTTCAATGACCTCAGAGAAAAAGCATAATTCAAATTGTTTTTAAAAATTGAAGCACCACAATTTTAATTCTTAGTAAATTATGGGGTTTGTTATAAGATTTTACTGAAGAATGAATAGATGTGGTAAAATCATTAAATACTTTCCCTGGAGAAGTTCAAGTTTGTCCAAGGTATTATCGGTCAGTGGGAGGATCAGTGGACAGCCACAACAAAAACTGCTCAGTCTTTAATTCAGTCCTAACCGGCTAGGCTTCCTCCAGGTATCAGCTGCCTGATTTCAGACCATAGGGAGCTGGGCAGTGGTGCATCCCAGCAACTGGGAAGGCTAAGGCAGGAGGACCACAAGTTTAAGGCCAGCCTGAGCAACGTAATAAGGCCCTAAGCAATGTAGCGAGACCCTGTCTTGAAGTAAAAAAGGATTGGGGGTCAGCTTAGTGGTAGAACACCCCTGGGTTCAATCCCCTGTACTACAAAAACAAAGAGACCATATAGAAATGAAAAGCAGACATCTCTCTCTCCTATCACAAATTCAAAAGCATAGCCGCTTATGAAGACCCCCTTGTGTTTCACTATCCTATCTCAGGAAGAGATCTGTTTACCTGTCCTTAAAAAAAAAACAAGGCTTCATGTAGCAATCAAGAATGGTCTTGCATCAGGTTATTTCTACCTGCAAAAATGAAAAAAAAAAAAAAAAACCCCACAAGTTTGGAAGTCTCCAATCCTGAAAATTATTGGAATATTGATATAAGAAATTTGCTTAGCATAAGCAAGACCACTATACTATACCATCTGTTTAGAGTCCTACACATATTATCAACTTTGCCTTCAAACTATAAGTGTTAGAAAATTCAGGCATTTTATTGGATTTCAGAATTCTGTTAAGTACTCTTGGAAGGAAAGAAACTAATGGGCTTTTGACATTTCAAGAAGTCACTGTTGAGATTATTAAAGGCTTCAGTAAGGAACTCTAACAAATAGATCAGGAAGTCATTAGTAAGAAAACATTTCTAGTGAAATCTGTGCCCAGTATATTTCTTGAAGAAAAGCCTACTTTACTCAAACCATTTGCCATTAGATGTACCCTAAAGATAATTACCCAATACTGGTTTGTCTCCTGCTTCCTGGACTCCTGAGCACCGTAGTAAGGCCCTAAGCAAAGTAGCTCTATCCATTGTCCAGGTGAGTGTTATGTTTCTAGTTTTTTTTAATTTTTCCTTCATGTTTGAGGGAAGAGCAAGATTTCAGGTAAAGGGTGTCACTAATAGTAGCTCTCCAGGAAGGGTCAAGTCATCGACAGTGTGACCTTTCCTTGTCTCCTCAGAAAAACTACATTTCAATGTAGGCTATGTCTAAAGCAATAGGAATAAGGTATTAAATAAAGAATTTTAGCAGATAGCCTTTTGGGAAGTTTGGTGGACAGGAAGGGTGCAGTCTCCTTGGAGTCTCAGCAAATACAACATGAAAATAGTTCTCAGATAAGGCTAAAACTCTAAATCCCTGTAAAGATTTTCCTGGACAGTCTGGTTTGATCAGTTTACTATGAGGTCCAGAATGACAAAGAGGGAACATAGGGAAGACTCCTATCAAGTGAAATAATCATTCCTTAATAAGAAATTAAGTTCTCGGATACTTGCAACAGTTGCCTTGTTGGGGAGGGGAGCTATATATTTGTAAATTATATATTTTTGTTGTTGTTCTTTGTTTCTGAGTACTTGGAATTATGCTTCAGCAATAAAATATTAGGTGTGCAATAATCTTGTCAGCTAGTGTGTGCTAGGATTAGAGTTGTTACAGAAGGCTGCTTTTGTTTATCAAGTCTTCCCAAAGGACATATATGACCATACACTTAATTTAACATTTGGGCTTAAGAGCTTAACCTTATCAGGGATGGAACTGGATTTTACAAAGTTCCCTTTATAGGCAACATGAATATTCCTTTCTCCCGGCATTCCGTACATCTGCCTCCTAGGAACAGCAACCAGCCAAGTCATTTTGTCCATTTTTGTTGAACTGGATACACGAGGAACACCCTGTTTCTTTAAATCCCAAATGCTCAATTGTAGAACCAACTCCCTATCAATTTTTTCCGCATTTAATCCTTCGTGTCCCATCATATATTCATTTTCCTACATTGGTTCCCATGGCAACAAGTCTGTTGGCAAAGAAAGTGTGACTCTTCTTTTAGCCTTCTGCACAATGCAAAATCCTTCTCAGGCAACTGTCATTAATCAGGCAGGAGACTACAGTTCCCTTGCTAATGCCAAAAATCTCCTCCCCTCCTGTGTGCATTTCACATCCTATCCCTAAACCAGGCTCTCTGGCCCAGGAGAAAAGATAGCATACACAAGCACTGTCCAGAATTCCTTCAACTACTGATACAAGTATTCAGATCTCCCATTGAACCACAGATGTGAGGATTAAACCTTTTTATTCTGATGGCTTTCTTCTCCAAAAGTGTCAGTGATTAATGCATAAATAATGACAAACCACTGGGGTCAACATGGAAAAAAGCAAGTTTCACTCATTTTTCTATAATATCCTCAATATGCATCTGACATATAGCACAGGGAATAAGTTATGTCCTGAACTGAGCCTTGAATCAGTATCAAATGACAGGGGACAATATTTAAGCATTTTCTCCTAGGATTAGTTAAATGGCACCAGATGGGAGATCAAGAAATTATTCCAGAGTCTTGAGCTACTGGAGAGAGAAATAACAAAGATGTAGGTAAGGAAAGAGGACACTGTAACTGGTGGCTTCATGTGAGCAAGGGAGCTTCAGTTGGGATAATTCAGTGTTCAAGTATGAAAAAGGTAAGAAACTTAAGGAAATGGAGGATGGAGATAGAGAAGAGAATGGGAGCCTGAGAAGAAGAATAACTTCATTCAGACTTTGGCTCAACTCCATCTATAAAGTATTTTTGCTAGTAATGTTTCTCTTAATAGATTATGTTTTAAACTTTAGAATTTCATCATTGCTTGGCACTAGTAACCCCAAACTCCTATGTCCTCAACATTTAGAAAAAAACAGGAAGTTTGTCAGAAATTGAATAAGAATTATTTAAATGTGTGTATAGATTTTTTTTCCCTAAAGTTGATGAATTCAGGGGAATGAAAATATATGTTAGAAATTAAAAAATGTAGTTATCTCAGTTATAGTTATGAAATTAGCAATGTAAATGATCCCCTTTTGCCGAGTCTTATAAAATGCGATACTTAAGCACAGTGAGTTTTAAAGTTAGCTGCATATATTGTACAAAGCTATTTTTGGCTCTTTATAGGTTATTTTCCTACATTAAGAAAAGTTTTCTTATAATAAAAACTTGTTGTGACTCAGGTTTTGTGTCTATGTATAGACACGTATACATAGGAGGGTTTTTCTTTGCTCATTTGTTTTGCACAGCTGAAGTAATGAGGTTAAATAATGCCTAAGTATGCAGGTCAGTTGACCTTTAAGAGAGCCGGATTAAGGAAAGCATTTGACAAATGGACAAAAAAAATCACATTGTATTTCCTGTATCTCTCTATCCCTCTTGCACTGTCCTAGCTCTCTACTGAAGAATCTCTCATTTAGTCAGGAAATTCAAGATGAAACTCTCAGGCAGAAAGAATATAAAGCAGTTCCCATACTTGCTAGAAAAGTTAATTTTCAGAATGTACTATTGAAATAAGTTATTTTCAATACTGGTCTTTCCACCCAAGAGGACTCTTACTGGTCTTGAATGTGGGAAAGGCATCTGATTCAGGTCAGAAACAATATTTTATGTTGTTTTGCTCTTAAGAATTTAGTTTTAGCTTTGATGACACCTAGTGTCAATGGAATGCAATAAATCTTTAATACTTCTGCTCGATGATGATTAGGCATTTCTCTTTTAACAGTTTTCCTCCTGTAAAATGCAAAGCCTTATTATTTTGTTTGGAATGAAGTGAAAGATAATTGAGAGATCAACCACATATATTTTGATTGAAGAACCAATCAAGTTTCTCTTTGTACACATTGTATAGAAGGGACTAAAGGAAGCTTAGGGATGGTAACATTGTCTACATGAGGAGGAGGAATTTTTTCCCAAGTTTAATATGGAAAATCAGAGGCAAATCTACAGAATTCTGCTCAAAGACTATCACAAATGACCTTGTAAAAGTTTACTGCAAGATTACTGTAGATTATTGCATATATAGTGTTATTTTTTCCATTTTACCACCACCCAAGGGCACCCCTCACCGAGCTGGATATATATAAATCATAATATGAACCATGGTCTCATTCTATTCAGAGAAGAAATATTAAATTAACAGAAGTGATTCTAAAGGATAACAGTGGTAAGTTTTCAAATGATTTGTTAATAAGTAAAAAAGGTACTCTATATATTGTTTTGAGGTTAAGTATAAAATTTTCTTTATTTTTTGAACTATAATTAATTACTTTTGACCTCTTGTTATTTTGGGGCATAATGCTTTTATTATTCTATAAAGTTCTAATTTCACTTATATAAATTAATATTTTCATATGTGCCAAATACAAACACAAATTTTTCATCTGAGGTCATATTAATCAGTTAGTGAAATATTTCACTCTCTTGTAAGTTTAAGAAAAATTCCTAGGCAGTGATGCAACTTTGAGTCATTATTTTAGTAAAATGAAGACAGTCTCTAGAGTCATATTCTTTTATATCTGACTTCACTACCATATGTGCAGCACAACAGTGACATCTTAAGGCCAAGTAACCAGAGTTCCTTTAGTCAGAGAAAGAACTTGAATTGGGATCTGATTTCAAAGAAATTCCATTATGTTAACAAGTAGTTTTCAAGTTTACAATATGCAATTGGTAGATAAAGTGCTTCTTTATTTATGACTTCTTTTGCAGTCTTTGTGAACATTTTAATGTGCATTAGTAAACGCTGACATTTTACATAGACATACTGTATATTAATGCATGCATTTCACTGCATCATTTACTGATACTCCCCTTGTAAAGCTTTTATGGAAGAACCAACAGGCCACAACAGTATAGCAAAAGAGGCTTAATCTTTATAAATTGGGGCCTTTTCTGTCTCTTTGCTAGCCTAGGTGGCTGTATACAAATTCGGGTGGGAGGGGGCAGGAAACACCTCTTAACATTTAAGATTTTCTACTTGGGTATATGCTAGTCAACTCCAAACAAATTGCTTACTTTAATAAAGAAAGTTTTAACATTTTATAAAAAAAAATCAAATCATGACATGTTTAATTGAAATGGCTGTATTGTAATTAATATTTTGAGATAATTGTGATTTTGAGCTTAAAATTATATATAAAAATTGTCATTTTTGTATGTGTTAAAAGGACTATTGTATCATGATTAACAGTACTTTTTAGTTGGACAACATTGATGTAAATAAAACTGAATGAGAACATATTTACTACTTTATTAACATAGATTGTGAATGTACTTAATGGTTTTTTTTGCAGTATGAGACCATAACAACCTTGAAAACCGCTTCATTTTCCGTGCAAAGAAGTCCTATGAATCTATATTTTAAATTTACTGAATCAGTGAAATGACTTTGTAGGTTAATTTGCAAATGCAAGCTGTATTCTCCAGTTTTATTTTATGTATTGACACTAATTGGTAAAGGTGTACAATGTGATTAGAATGCATTTTGAAGATGCTTTCTGTACAGATATAAAATACAGGGACTAAAATAATGCTGTGCAGTGTATAGCAGAGCCATTTTTCGGCTTTGGTGTACTCAACTTTTTCAGTATTTAAAAAAAGTGTTTTGAATAACATAAAAGTCTCTTTATTGTATAAATAATAAAATGTCACCTTATTGTAAAGTGTCTTTTGTTTACTATCAAAGCAGACTTCTTAGCAACAGAGTTGTGACATGAAAAGGGCATGTTTTAAAAGAAACAAAAACAAACACTGTAATCAATATTTGAAAAATGTAATTTTTATTATGAACATGTATTTATCTTTATTAGCAATGATTTTTCATTATGTAAGCATGCCTCAATCATCTAAAAGTTACCTATCTACATATCTATAGATAAACATGCTATTGAATTGGATACTTAATAGAATTATATGGTGTCACAATGACTGATCAACTTAATTCTGATAATTTTGGTGTAAACAAAAATGTTTATATTTAATTTTTATTAAATTGAGTTTATCTATATCAAATTCCCTTTTAGAAAATGACTGTATGACTGTAAATTTAATCTTATCAAGACAAAGTAAATTTTAAAATTAAAGTGCTGAAAATAAAAAGATGCACAAGTCAGATTAAAATATACCCAAGTATATTAAGTATTCAAATACCTGCTGAATAAGTGTTTAAAACAAAGTTCATTTTAAGATTCATTCCTTTTTTCTTCCCCCTGCCCTTCTTTCTTTTTGTGTATGTCTGGTACTGTGGCTTGATCCCAGGACCTCACACATGCTAGACAAGCACTGAGCTACATCCTCAGCGCCCTTTATTACATTTTGGAGACAGAGTCTCACTATGTTGCTGAGGCTGGCCTTGAACTGGTGATCCTCTTGTCTCAGACTCCTGCATAGCTGAGATTACAGGCATGTGCTACTATGCCACATTAGCTTTAAGATTTCTATATGGTATATGTTGTTTTCTGTTGCTGCTACCAATAGAACTAATAAGGTATTCATTTTTTCCCCCCTTAAGGGACAAAAGATGATTAAATGCTTACACTCCCCAGGGGGAAAATATACAGATCCAATCTTTAAGTCTCCTAAATCTAAAAGTACTAGATTATCATACGAAAACAATACTAAGGCATCACTTTTAAAAATGCCAAATTTTAAAGTCAAAATTGTGAAAGCAGTTATAATACACTTTCATTATTTTCTCCAATAATCATATCTTGAGTGTTATTTTTGAGAAATTAGCAAATCTGATAAAATGATTTCATAAAATAGGAGGAAAAGACTTATTCAATCATTAGAAAAGAAACATTCCAACTAGTTTAAAGCCAAAATAAGACAGTAAATGTTAATTTAAAACTTATACTGAGACCAACCATATCACAAAAGTCCTATCACAGGTAATGAAGTCTTTTTTTTTTTTAACTCACAAAAAAGTATTAAATAAGTTTCATTTTGGTTTTACATCTAATGAAAAAGTAGAAATTAAATACTCATATTCAAGTCAACTGGTTATATTGTATGGATTACAAAAAGAAATGGGGAAAAAAGAAACCCATTCTACAAAAATGCTTTGTTATTATAAAAATATTAAATCATCTTACATAAAAATTCACTTTCAAAGAAAGTGCTTACAAATTTTAAGGGAATGAATGTGGGATAAATGTAGGATAAATCCTGTGGAAAACATTCAGACAAAATGTATGAACACTCCATAAGTGTATGTGGTTAATATCGTTATAAATGTACACAACACTTTAGAAAAAATGTTGAATAGTTATCAATGGAAAATATTTATTGGCAGTGATAATAGCCCAGGCCAATTATACCAATGGCTAGGTGATAACTGAGAAACTAGAAGATCAGTTATAGCAATCACCTTTAGGATGATACTAAAACAAAATGTAATATTCTTCTAAAATTTAACATGATGACTGGGATCATTTAAGTAGGAATCCGGTCCCTCAAATACTCCAATATAGCAGCTGTTCCTTTCATTAATATAGTGGCTCGAGGAACACGGAATGGATTTCCATCTAGTAGTAAAGTTCTAAAAAAAGAGAGAGATTGAGAATTTCAACATTTTCTATTATTGAGATGTTTTAATGGAAATAAATTTTTATTTGCAACTCTATAAATAAAATGTGTATTTTTCATATTTGTCCCTTTTCAAAACTGAACATTTAAATAGTTGGAATTACAACTAAAATAATAACCCAAACAATACAAGTTGAACAACTATTATATAAAAGATAATATACATTCCTTGTATATAAGATCAATATGAACATTCATTTTACAGATAAGGAAACACAAATTTACAGAGGCAAGAGAGACTTGAGACTGAATTAGATTTAGACAAGTATTAGAATGAGCAAACTGTCAAGTACCCTTGCCAAGGACTATAATGTAATCAATGTATTATGTCCTCCTCGCCCTGTAAAACATTAACATATATCTGACCTCTCCCACCCTTGAGCAGGCATACATTTATGTGTGGAAATAAGGCTCAATATAGATTTAAGGGCTTGTTCTTCTGTTTCTTTACATAATTAATGAAATATCCTCAATTAGAAGAGATGTAATTTGTAATATCTTTAGAATTCATGTAAATAAAAGTCAAGACAGTTTATCTAATTATATCTCAAAATATTTGTTTTTTTAAAAGATATATTTGAATTTATAGAAAAAGGAGTTGATTATAGTTGAACTTCACTACTCACAGATTTCATATTTGCAAATCTGCCTACTCATTAAAATTTGTTTTTAACCCCCAAATCAATATGTCTGACACTTTCAAGATTATTCATGGAGCAGGAGAAAATTTGAGTCACCAGACTGGTATGACCCCATTGAAGTCATACAAGGTGAAGTTCTGCCTTCTTGTTTCAGCTCTTATGCTGTAAACAAATGTCATTTCTGTGGTCCATTTGGTGCCACATTTTTCAAATTTTGTACTTTTTGTTGGTGATTCCACTGTTAAAAATGGCCCCTAAGTATAGTGCTGAAGTGCTATCTGATTTTCTTTAAGCACAAATGTGCCTTCGAAGAAAACACAACTGTGGAGTAAGCTGTAGTCAGGCATAATTTATAATGCTGTGGGCCATGAATTCAAAGCTAATGAATCAATAATGACATGTCTTTATACACTGAAGCACACACAAACCAAGGTTATGTACTGATGGATGTATGAAAATATTATGACCAGACTTTTGCAAAAGTCTTACACTGTATTTCCCCTAGAAACAGTAGTTCAATATTCACTAATTCAGTTCATAGTAACTTTATAGAACATGACTACAGCAAATTAATGAGAATCAACTATACTCATCTCCTATAACTTACTACTATGAGGTACCAGAGCAGATGCCAGTGCTGCCCCAGTGAAGTGAAATATACAAATTACCATGCAGTTTTTACTAATTAAAATATTTCTAACATATTCTGCTTAACTAATTGGCTTTTTATTAACATCTCAAATTCCTTTTATATACATGTAACCAGCGATATGTTCTAAGTTCGGGAATATCTCTTTTCTAAAGAAAGATAAATCAGAATAGAGAGTAATTCTGCTTGGAGAATATGGATAGTATTCAAAAGAAATAGATGAGAACTGGCATGGTGGTACATGCCTATAATCCCAGCATCTCAGAATTTTGAGGCTGGAGGATCCTGAGTTCAAAGTTAGCCTCTGCAACTTAGCAAGGCTCTAAGCAACTTAGCCAGACCCTGTCTCAAAATAAAATATACAAAGGTTTTGGGGATGTGGCAGAGGTTAGGCACCCCAGGTTTAATTTCTGGTACCCTCCCCCCCAAAAAAAACTCCCAAAGAAATAGATGAGAAAAATACTACTAGATACAAATAGCATGTTTATACATATATAAGAAAACATATATATAAAAACAAGAAAAATATTTGATAAATTTTAAAAACAGAATTGGGATTCTCAGTCTTGTTAATTATTTTTTTTAACAGGATATTGTTTGTTACTTCACTTCTTAAAACATTATCTGACAACAACAAATCACTTCAACAAATAAACTAAATAGAAAAATTCAATAGAACAGTGTACCTTAAGTTCACACAATTACCAAGCTCTGGTGGAATTTGTAAGAGGTCATTATTCTGAAGGTCCAATGTGCTAAGATTTTCCATCATCTTCATTTTCAGAGCATCCAAAGATCCAACCTGATTGTTACTAATCAGAATTGTTTCAAGCGTTGAGATATGATAGAGAACTTCAGGTAGCATTTTGAATCTATTAATAAACATGAACAGAACACCTAAATATACTAGAATCAGAGGCCAAAATCCTTAAAATAGATGATCTTAAGTTTTATACCAGGAAATAATATTTCCATTAGTGTATTTTACGATATATTTGGTTGTGTCCTAAATTCAAATTTTCCAGAAAATGGACTAACTCCGGAAACCTTGAAATACATATTAATTGGACAGACTATATTGATTGTAAAAAATCAAACAAAACTTCAGAATAAATTCTTCTATGTTTTTCTGTTCATTCAGGGGAAAAGAAATCTCCCTCAGATTTTCTATTTAATATATTCATGCAGGTATTCGTCCTTAGTTCATATTAACTTATCAGTTGCTGCCAACATATTATGAAAAATTTGAGATTTATATTTTGCTTTGACTGAAGCTTCCACAATGAGTACATTACAGATTCTTAAAAAAGATGACAAATTAGCATAGATACTGACATCCTTATCCATGCCAATCCTGAAAATGCCACAAAAACAGAAAGGCTAATAGTTCTCAGAGTAATTACTCACAATTAACAAAATCATGGAGGTCCCCTTTAGGGATACAGAGAGTCCCAGTTTCGGTATGAGGTAAACTGTAACCTGAACTAGCTAAGAAAAGGAAGGGCTGATAGAGAACTTTTTATCTGTGGCTTTTTCATTTCACCATACTGTCCTTCCTTCCTTCGTTGTTTGGATACAAAAGAAGTGATAGTGATGGGGAAACTCAAGACAACTCTGAAGTCCCACTGTCACTAAGAGTCAATAACCAAGACTACAATTCAACTGAGAGCTCAAGAGACAGTGCAACAGATACCTAATAGCTCAATCTATAAGTAAAAATTAGGTGAGATCTGAGCTGTGCATATATTTTTAAATAATGACAATAATGATACACACTATATGTGACAAAACACAAATAATGAAAGAATAAAAATTAAAATAAGTATATCTTTTAACATTACTATGCATTAGCTTCTTCATCTATACATAAGGAAAAATAATAGTACTAAAATATGTAAGTTTGTTCTAAGGATGAAATAAATATATTTGAAAACCTTAGATTATCTGGGTTACAATAAATATTAGCTTTTAGTAGTTTTATTAAATTGCGGTTAGAATCAATTTTTATCATATTAAACAATGTGCCACAGGTGCTAACAGCTCCACTTTTGGAGCAAAACCACCCAGACTCAAATCCCAGCTTTATAACTTACTTTTTTGTACACCTTAAGTAAGTTATTTAGCTTTGAATCTTTGCTTTTTTAAATACAAATACTAACAGAATCTACAACATAGGATTTTTGTACAGAGGGTTAATTCATGTATTTAGCACAGCACCAGCAGATAAATTGCTCCTAATAAATATTAGTTATTCCAAATTATCTGCAGAATCATGATAGTATTTGTAGAAAAACAATCTGTTTCACTTAGCTTAAAAAGCTCTTATGGGGCTAGTTATTGTTCAAATGCCCAACCTTGTCTGTCTGTGCTATACCACTAGCTCCTCAATTTATAGAACAAGGCATATTGAATTTTTTGAAGTTTCTCAAACATACCATGTTTATATATGTTTGGGCCTACCACATGCTATTTGCTCTAATTAGGATCTTCTCCCCATGTGCCTGGCAAATGTCTATTTAAGCCTTGGTTTCAATGCTACCTCCTCTACCTTCAGTTAATCTCAGTGGACCTTTTCCTATGTACTGTTTCCATTATAGCAATTACGATTATTCACCATAAATTATTTATTACAATTATTTATTTGTATATTTGTCTTTCTACTAAGCTACAGATTTCTACAAATTGTAAAATGGAACAAAAAATCTGCTAGACATCAATTGTGAGAATTCTAAGAAAGCAACATTGCTCTCAATTCTAAATAAAACAAAATGAAATAAAACCTGGATATTGAAATAAAGTAAAAATATGGGTTCTTTTTGTTATTTCATTTTTAAATTGTTTTCTCTAATAAGAAAGATCAATATATTTTTCATAGAATGGCTGTTAGAATTATCTGTTCTCTTACCTATTAAAGGAAAGATTGATCGTTTGTAGTCTTATCAACAATTTCATTTCTTCAGGCAAAGAACTTAAAAAATTGTTCCTAAATTAGAAATCAAAATAGATTAAAATAAAAATTTTTATGAGTTTAATTTATAATTAAAATTTTGAGCAGAAAAGAGTAAACATATCAGTTTGTCAGTCCTAATCTGATCTCATTAATGCTGAATTCTGAGAATTCTGAGTCAACTGGTTCAAGCATTTGGTTAGTGTATCCAATCTAAATAACACCAATATGCAACCTAATGATAATGAAAACAACTTTTTAATAATACTCAACAAGATAAACATAGTAAACTAATCTCTTAACTCTATCAAATTGAGTTCAGCAATACTTGTCATGGTCTAGTCATGTTTATAATTCCGCACAAAACAAATATTCTCTCAGTGTTAATATGTATATCTTGTAAACAGACATGACATTTTACTCCAAGAAGAACTGAAACATTACAAGAAAAAATAAAACATGTTAAAGAGATTTTATAAGTTTGGAAACCTGGATCTTTCTACTCGAGGTATTAAGCAAGTTCATTTCTATTCTAAGTATAAAATTTCAATTTGTACAGTGAATATTTTGATTTTTAGGTGTTATAATGAAATATGGCAATAAACAGAATCTTATTCATTATTGGAAGGATCTGAGAACAATGCTAGAAGAAAGATTAACAAGAAGGCAGAGACAGAATAACTACTAATAGAAAACATTTGTTAGAGAATATTTCCCAACTAGGTACCTATTAAAACCAAGTAATTTTCTCCAACCTACTTCTTTAGGTTTAATAGTCAAGACTTTATATTCCATAAATGTATAATTATGTTAAAATGAACTCCTAATATTATATATAACTAAAAGAAACTAATAAAAAGTCAAGCCAAATGTGTAATAAGAATCGTACTTTCTGTGGTACAAACTATGTCCTTTTTTTCTTTATATTTTTCTCCAACTATTATCTATATTAAGTTGTGTTGAATAATCCATCGCTGATTACTATCCTTTTCCTAGACAATGTTATAGTTATTGCTATCAGACATGACAGTCAAATTTGGTCACTTAATTAGAAATTCCAGGTACAGATACAGACAGGCCCATTTATACAAACAGAAGATTGAGCCAAAAATAGACAGACAGCAGCAATGGAGAGATGGATTCATTTCCTCAGCTGCATTATTACTGAACTAAAATATGATTTTTATAGTTTTCCTATTATAATTGCAATCCCCATATAGAAGCAGTTCCTCATCTAATTGGAACAGAATGTTAATACATTTACTTGAATTACATAAGTAAAAATACATCTGTACAAGAACAAAGCCTAAAAAAGATATATAACTTGTTGTTATTTGAAAACTGAGCAAAGCAGGAATAGTTAGTCTTTAAATAAATGATAGCACATCTAGAAATAATATAAATGCATGGAAAAGTCCAAGCAAAAAGATAGAGTTTACCAAAAAAAAAAAAAAAAATTAGATTCTAAGCAATAACTAACTCTTGAGACATCTAATGGTATCCTTAAAGAACTGTCATACTTTTGATCTCCATCACTTCAAGTTGGACACACTTAAACGTACTATTACTTCCATAAAGCCTAAAGCAGTTTCTTTTTGTTGTCAAGTGTTTTCTTTTTCTTTTTTTTAAACTTTATTTATGGTCTTGTGTATTTAACAAACTATTGTGAAACCAAGTAGTTTCCTTAAAGAGAAGCTTTGCAAACTGCTGTGCCAGCACAGGGTTGTGCCAATTTTATGCTATCTACTTGCAGGAAATAAACAATACAAAGGAAATATTTTCCATATTACAAATATTTTGTGTTATTTGTAATTTTGCTTAGGCAGGAATCTAAAGAATGTGCTATTATTTTTAACATTTTAAATAATTTTGTCTTATCACAACTTATAAAGTGCTTACGAATGCTAATTAAAATGTTTCTTTAATACTTAATTTTAGATTTCCATTAGAGTGTTGTGAATAAAGACCAGTTTCCATACTTACCTATGAAAACATGACATAAAAGGCAAGTTAGGCAAAACTTAGAGACAAGTTATAATTTTGAAAAAGTCAAACAACAATAGCAATAAATACCTTAGATCTAAAAACGTCAATTTCTGAAGCATACATAACTCCAAGGATATAAAGGAAAGCTTATTAAAACTGAGATTGACATCAGAAACCATTTCCTTCAGTTCTATAATCCTGAAACAAAAACAGTTGTTAAGAAATGTTAGCACTGAATTCACTCTTAGAACTTCAAAACAAAGCAGAACATAACAGAAAAAAATCCTATATTATTTCTAATTATGACTTTCTATGTTTTATTTTTTCACAAAAAATTTGTTTAAATTATGTAACTAATAAAAATTTAAAAAATTAGATAGCTATTACTATCCTTTGTCTAAGAATTTCTATTTGATCCTAAGTCTATGTTGAAGTTTAATTTTAAAATATACTCACTTCAGCATTTAAAACAAGTGTGGTACAAATGGGAAAAAGCAGGTCTAGGAAATTTTTATACTTAATTCTGTTAATGACCTGAATCCATGAAATAAATTGTTGAACATATATATTTTATTTTTTGAGGTACTTGGAGTTAAATCCAAGGTCTCATACATGCTGAGTGACTTCTCTACTACTGGGCTATTTTCTCAGTCTACCTCAAAATATTTTAAATATATGATATTAACTTTTTTATAGTATCCATTATTTAAATTGTCATTTATTTAATGACGATTATAAGAAAATGAAATGAATTTGTGGTTTGGCAAGTGACACCACTAAGCAGCTTAGGTTAAAGACTTAAAGAGGAAATATTAAGCATTTCTAAGTAAGTATAAGCAAGCTTAATGTATTTAATTACACCATGATTGCTAAGAAACAAAAGTTAAACTGTAACAAATCATTTTTAGTCTATCACATTAGCAAAGAAGAAGAATAAATGTGAAATGCTGTGCAGATGATGGAATATAAGAGTTTTGATGTATAACTTACAAAACATTTTCAAAAAAGTTATTAGATATATACATTATAAGTCAAATTCTTTGACTTGGTATTTTTTCTGGAAATTTGGCCTAAAGAAAAAATGATTTATTGCTGTAATTAACCATATGCTATATAGGTAAATTAGATTTTTAAAGGGTTGTTTACAACATAGGTAAACAAATATGTATGTATAATTACAGATGGGAACTGCATGAAATAAAGTATCTTTAAGTCAACAGAATATATCAGTGATAGGACTATAACTGATATGTCCTTTCATTTGGTCCAAAAATCTTATGAATATAAATTGTTTTTTATAGTCAGAAAATATGGTAAAAATATATGAATTATAAATTAAAAATGTAAGAAAGAGAGGAACTGGTTTAGAAATTCTCTAAAACAAAGTATGTTTTTATTATCTTTCCTCTTTGACTTTCTAAGTTGCTAAAAAAAAAAAGTGGCACAATAGCTGTGGGAACACAATAACATGTTTTGCACAAGAACCAGATTTGTGGA
Organism: Callospermophilus lateralis; assembly: GCF_048772815.1. Lineage (NCBI taxonomy): Eukaryota > Metazoa > Chordata > Mammalia > Rodentia > Sciuridae > Callospermophilus > Callospermophilus lateralis. Next base: position 87,695,011 of record NC_135311.1, on the reverse strand, counting down.
ATAAAATGAGAAAGTAATAAGTTAATGTCTTAAATTTATCTTTATTCCCAATTTACTTGTTTGATCCTAGTCCCCCCAAAACAAACTTATCCTATTTGCAAACAAATCTAAATGTTCAATTATCCTATCAAATATCCTCTCGGGCCTTTAAACAAGGAAAAACCAGAAGATGGGCCAGATCTCCCTTTGCAATGAATGTTCTTAAAGTTGTCATCCTTGAGGACCTATATTTCTTGAACTATGTATTGTAAACAGAATGAATTTTATGCTTTGACTACCTTTTTAAAAATTTTAAACATGAAAAAATTTGGGGACAGTCAGACCAAAGCCATTCTATTTTCTCAATATATTGTCCTCATTATTTTTTTTTCCCTTTTAATATGTAAGTGCTTACTAGGCCAGGTTAAACATGATATCTGGATTTTGTTCTTTAATTTAATTCTTATAAACAGATATTATTATTATTCCTACTTCATAGGTGAGAAAACTAAGAGCAGCTATGTGACTTGATCAAAACCACACTAGGATACAGAATAAACAATGACTCTGTTGCTCAAGTTCCTTATTACTATATTCAGTCTCACAGTTGTATTAATCACTAGATTATTTGTCAATTTTTTCTGGGTATATTGTTTCCTGCTAGGTAACAAACATTTTTAAAAATTCAACAATATATTAATTTCCTTTCATAACCCAAGATATACTAAATAGTACAAACTATAAGGCTAAATAGTACAAACCATAAGGCAACTGAGTTCTAATAATTGTAAGTGAAGAACTTTTTCAGAGAAGAAATTGTTAACAGGGTTCAATTTTGCTTTTTTTTAATCACTAGGAAATTTCAGTGGCTTGGCAATTCATTAAGGTCCAAAATGATATTTTTATAAATCCACACAAACCTGACATTCTGTGGTCTCTTAACAATTTTCCTTTAATATTTCATTATATAGGAAAATTAATTTAATATTTTAATAACTTTCATACCTACTTTCCAAGTTTACAATGTAAAGGAAAGAGAAACAAAGTTTTAAAAATCCTCTTTACCTCCCAGAACAAATAAAAGTATCATAAACGTTTTGCTATTTTCCTCTAATATTAATGAGTCATGACTTAATAGAAACTGCATCATGAATAGTTCTTACCTTTTGGGAATTTCACATAGTTGATTCTTACTGAAGTTAACAGAAGTAATGATGTTGTTCTTTACTGCATCAAACACTTCATCAGGAATGAAAGGTGCTTGCTTATCACTAAATGAAAGATGGTATAAAAATGAAATATTCTTAGCAAGTCAGAAATATATAATTGTTATTCTTCATTTTTAAAGGTTTTCAAATATTTTATAAAATTTTCAAGGTAAGCTGGGTGTGGTGGCACATACCTATAACCCTAGTGGCTCAGGAGGCTTAGGCAGGAGGACTGCAAGTTCAAAGCCAGCCTCAGCAACAGTGGCATTAAAGCAACTCAGTGAGACCCTGTCTCTAAATAAAATACAAAAAATAAGGCTGGGGATATGACTCAGTGGTTGAAATCCCCTGAGTTCAATCCCTGGTACCCCCAGCCCCTGACAAAAAAAATTTCCCAGCTCACTGTTTAGCATTGAGACAGTGAACTGTGTTACAGCACATTGTGCCACGCTTTCTGTACACTCGCATACTAAAATATGAGCAAAAACAGAGAAATACTTTCAGAGTCTAGGAAAACTAGAAATCATATAGCAAATGGACATGTTTACCTCTGACTAAGAAATCCATAATTTTAAAAGTTAGTTGTTACCCCTTTTCTTAAAAAATTTGTAAGAGGGGGTTATCTGCTAACTTTCTTTGGGTACTACAAAATATCACTTTTAAAAGTTCAACATTATACTAAATTAGTTTCAGGTCAATCACCTAGACAAATTTCTCTCTCCTGGTATGTGACTAGGTGGACAGAATACTGGACTGAGACAAACTATTCCTGGTTCTACCATTAATGAGTTTGCGATTTACCTTCCCTGAAGCTTAGTAGTTTAAAATCAGAATCTGAAGAGCTAGTTATTATTATTTTTTTAACCACTATTAATGCTTAACACAATGTCATTCACTTCAAGGAAACTTACATGGAATGACAAATGAATGACTGACTATAAGGACTATAAGGACAGGGAGAATGTATTACATGGAACTAAGTAAGAAAGTCATCATATTACAGATAGGAAAAATGACAAACAAAATTCCAGTTATTATGCCCCCCACTTCTGCTTTAGTGCTCCATTTTCTGTTGTACAGATATAGCAATTTCATATTTTTAATTATGAATGCTTGAATCATAGATAAATGATTTATGCCAATCAAAGTTGAAAGAGTCACACTATTTTTAGAATTTAGTTGAATGCATTTATACTTGCTTGGATATTTTTTAGTTGTCAGTGAATCTTTTACTTTATTTATTTATTTACTTACTTATTTGCGGTGCTGAGAATCAAACCCGGGGCCTCACACATGCCAGGCAAGTGCTCTACCACTGAGCCACAACTCTAGCCCCCCATTATTTTATATTTTAAAAAGAATACTTGATTCAAATTAAAGTATTGAGAAAAACAAGTTACAATAAAAAGTTATAATCCAAGCAACCTAAGACATACCTGTTTTTTCATGCTTTTGTAGTATCTATGCCTTTAAAAAGTAGAAAAGGTTATCCTACTTATCCTAAATACTACCTTATAAATCATAAAGAACACAGCATAGAATTTGGTACTTAACAGATTTCAAGAACATGTACTGAACAGATTACATTATGTGGAAGATATGCTAAGGTACAATGCTATATAAAAGGAATACAAATGTAGATATAGAGGAATACTGCCTATGTTAGTTTGACAAAAGAAACTTGGCTTAGAGCAGTTAATTTCTACATACATCTAAGAGTGGCAAACAAGACATGAGAACAATGTGAATGAAAAACAATGGGAAATGGAGACTGTATCCTGAATACTGAGAACATGCTTTTATTGACATATTAAGGATAAGTGGCCAGACGCTGATGATGGTTGTATTGATTCTTTTTTTTTTTTTAATTGTACTGGGGATTAAGTAAGAGGCACTCAACCACTGAGTCACATCCCCAGCCCTATTTTGTATTTTTTATTTAGAGACAGGGTCTCACTGAGATGATCGGAGCCTCACTTTTGCTCTAAGCTGGCTTTGAACTTGGCAATCCTCCTGCCTCAGCCCCTTGAGCCGCTGGGATTACCTGCATGAGCCACTGTGCCCAGCCCAGTTGTGTTGATTCTTGAATAAATCTAGTCACCTATCTGACTTGAGTCTGTATTCTTTTCTTTTCCTTGCAGTACCCATACCTGAACCAATCACCAGAAACTCTTGACTGTATCTCTTATTTTTATAAGGTATCATCTTTCCTCAAATTAATATACTTCCATTAAATTTTTAGGTTTTTAATCTCAATTTATATACTAACATTGTAATGGCTTCAGTTTTAATATATCTGCTATAGGAGCACCTTGTAACTATGTCATGTTATTAACTAATATTTGGTTAAATTAACCTCTCAAGTTTTGCCTGTTTTTCAGGTTCTTCATTAACTAAATGATAAGTATTTCTTATTTAACTAACACAGATTTACCCTCCAATACCCTCTGGATCAATACTCTCTGATATTGATTACTGATTCAAAGAACTTTATTACCAATAATAAGTCTCTTTTATATCATTTTACATTTAATATTATTTTTATAATTATATCTTAATTATTCTATATTAAAATATTATTAATACAGCTTAAGTATAATAAACACAAATCACTTAAAGGATGGGCAGTTAAGTTCATTATACTTTCAATGTGCATTTATTTCATCACTCTTTTTGCAGTTGCTATTATTCTGGGTACTCTGATTAATTTTCATTCACCAATTGTTCCTTTTCTGAAGATTCTTTCTTGAAAGCTTTCTATGTGTCTTGTAATATCTTTTAAAAATGAATTACACCAAAAACTCCACCAAATGACTGCTAGAGCTAATAAACAAATTTGGTAAAGTAGCATATTACAAAGTAAACATACCAAAATCAATAGCTTTCCTATAATGCCAACAATGAATCTGCCGAGAAAGAAATCAGAAAAACAATTCACTCATAATAGCCTCAAAATAATAAAGAAAGAAAGAAAACATCTAGAAATAAATCTAACCAAGAAGGCAAAAGAGCTCCACAATGGAAACTATAGAACACTGAAGAAAGAAATTAAAGAAGACCCCAGAAGATGGAAAGACCTCCCATGTTCATGACTGGCAGAATTAATGTTCTTAAAATGTACATTTTATCAAAAGATGTATATAGATTCAATGCAATCCCCATCGAAATATCAACGACTTTCTTCACAAAACTAGAAAAAAGTCCTAAAATTCATTTGGAAGATTAAAACACCAACCAAAACAATTTTAAGCCAAAAAAGCAATGCTATAAGCATCACAACATCTGACTTCAAATTATATTAGAGAGTCATAATAATAAAAACTTCATGGAACTGGCATAAAAACAAGACACATAGACCAATGATACCGAATAGAATATACAGAGACAAACCCACATGTCTGCAAACATCTGATCCTTGACAAAGGTGCCAAAAACATATATTGGAGAAAAGACAGCCTTTTTAACAAATGGTGCTAGGAAAACTGGTTTTTCACACGTAGAAGAATGAAGCTATACCCTTATTTCTCATCCTGCACAAAGATAAACTCAAAATGAATCAAAGAGCTAGGAATTAAACCAGAAACTATGCAACTCCTAGAAGAAAATGTAGGGTCAACACTACAGCACATAGGCACAAGTAACGACTTTCTTAACAGGACCTCTAAAGTTCAGGAAATAATACCAAGAGTTAATAAATGTGATGGCACCAAATTAAAAAGCTTCTGAACAACAAAGAAAAATATTAGGAATATGAAGAGGGAACTTACAGAATAGGAGAAAATCTTTGCTACTACTTCTGTTGTTGTTGTTGTTTCGGTAGTAGGGACTGAACTCGGGGGTACTTGACCACTGAGCCACCATCCCCTCCCCTACTTTGTATTTAGAGACAGGGTCTTACTGAGCTGCTTAGTGCCTCGAATTTGTTGAGGCTGGCTTTGAACTTACAATCCTCATGCTTCAGCCTCCCCAGCCACTGGGATTACAGGTGTGTACCACCGCACCTGTTAGCTACTCTTCTGACAAGGAATTAATATCTAGAATATATAGAGAACTCAAAAAACTTAACACCAAAATCAAATAACCCAATTAATAAATAGGCAAATTAATTAAATACGCATACAAATGGCCAACAGAGAGATGGAAAAAATGTCTAACGTCATTAGCAATTAGGGAAATGCAAATCAAAACTACAGTGAGATTTCATTTCACAACAGCCAAAATGGTAGTCATCAAGAATACAAATAATAGGGGCTGGGGCTGCAGCTCAGTGGTAGAGAGCTTGCCTTGCACTGGGAGGCACTGGGAGGCACCACATAAAACTAAACAAAGATATTGTGTCCATATACTACTAAAAAAATATTTTTTTAAAAGAATACAAATAAATACTAGACAGAATGTGAAGAAAGATGGACATTTCTACACTGTTGGTGGCATTGTAAATTAATGCAACTACTGTGGAAATCAGCATGGAAGCTCCTTAAAAGACTAGGCATGGAAGCATCATAAGATTCAGCTATACCACTCCTTGATATTTATCTTAAAGAATTAAAGTACTATAGTGACACATGAATGCCCATGTTTATAACAGCACAATTCATAATAGCCAAATTATGGAAAAAGCCTAGGTGTCCATCAATGAATGAATGGATAAAGAAAATGTGGTTTATTTACACAATGGAATTTTTTTCAGCCATAAAGAAAAATAAAGTTATGTCATTTGTAGGAAAATATATGGAACTAGAGACAATTATGTTAAGTGAAATAAGCCAAACTCAGCTGGTCAAGGGTCATGTTTTCTCTTGTATGTAGAGCTAGAGAGGACAAAGGAAAAGAAAGAGAGGGTGGGAATTTCATGAAAATCAAAAGGAGATCAGTAAAGGAAAGGAGGTGGGGAGGGAGAGAGAGAGGAAGGGAGAAGTGTTGGGGAGCGACACTGGCCAAATAATTCTGATATATTATGTGCATGTATGAATATGCAACAAGGAATCCCTCTGTTATATACAGTTATAATGAATGAATTTTAAAAAATTAGAAAAGGGGAAGAAATGAATTACATACCTATAGTCTAATATTTTTAATGTGACGATAGCATGCATATTAACTCTGGATTCACTTGGCAGTGTCATGGCAGTCTCAGTAACAGAGTCTTGACTAGGCCCATCATCTGGCAAAAGAAAAGGCATATAAAACCAATATTTATATTACAGTCATTTTCAAAACTCTTAATATATAAAAATAGTATGCATGACTTCTAGATATTATTAGAGTGCATTTAGTCACATGCTTCATTCCCATTAACTCAAATCTCCATCAAGAACATACTAGTTAAAATACATAAAAGTACATAAAATACATAAAAACATACCTAGCTTCAGTTTAGAATACAATAAAGCTAATTATTCTTAATCACTTAAAATCCAACAAATTCCGTAGTCAAACTCTTGGATATTTTATCAGTTAAAATTTTAAAATATAATACTTTATTTGCAATACATATTTTCCTAACATATATGTCTGATCACATATTCACACACCATCAACCACTTCACTAAATTCCAGAGACTGTTTTAACACTGTCATCATACGGTGTTTTAAAAAAAAAAAAACAATATCATTTAAAAGAAATGACTTTGTGGGTTTTTTGATTGTTTGGGATTCTTTTGTTTTGCAAAAGAACAATCTAGAATGAAGTGAATTAAAGTACTTATTTTTAACAATGTGAAAAAAAATGAAATAGTCCCAGAATTCATTAATGTTAAGCATAAGACAATCCAAAGGAAAACTTGAGAATTTTAATCTCACTGATATTGCCTTAGAAACTTAGCTTCAGCTCTAGTCAACTTAGTGAGACTGTCTCAAAATAAAATAAAAAAGACCGGGAATGTGGCTCAGTAGAAGGGCCTGGGTATTGATATTTATCTGAAAGAATTAAAGTCAATCCCCTGGGTTCAATCCCTAGTACCAAAATAACAATACTAGTACTAGTAGTAGTAATAAACAAATACCCGCTTTGAAAAAAAATAATTTATCACGCAATACAACATGAACAAATGGCAGAATATCAAACAGAAATAAAAGACATGAACATAAATGTAAGTATCAAGTGAGTACTTTCGTATTTAGAAATTTCCCAGAAGTTTGGTTATATTACTATATAATACTTTTCCAAAATTACATAAGCAGAGAGGCAATGATAAAGTAGTGGCAAAACTCAGCATTATTTTTTAAAAAATATTTTTTTAGTTGTCTATGGACATGATACTTTTATTTATTTATTTTTATGTGGTGCTGGGGATTGAACCCAGTGCCTCATGTATGCTAGGCAAGTACATACATATTTTAAAAATAGGGACTGCGGTTCTGGCTCTGGTAAAGCAAGCACTTTAGGCAAGTATTTTACCAGAGCCAGAACCCCAGTGCCTATTTTTAAAATATGTATGTACATTACCATGATTATATATTATGATATTCTTGATTTCTAAAGAGGTGCTTTTAATAATCACCATCATAAAGAACTAAAGAGAATGGCTATTGTATATGGAAAGGGGATTGGTGAAAAGGTAAATTTACTTTCTATGCTCATATATTGGTTAATTTTTTTTCACATGTACATTTACTACCTTTAAAAAAATTTTTTTTAGTTGTTGATGGACCTTTATTTCATTTATTTGTTTTTACATGTGGTACTGAGAATTGAACCCAGTACCTCACACATGCTAGGCAAGCACTCTACCACTGAGCCACAAGCCCAGTCCATTTACTGCCTTTAATTTTAAAAACCCTACATAATAATTTTTAAAACTTCAAATTTAAAAAGCCCACTAAATGCCAAATAGAATGAATAAAAATACAATCACATTGAAGTATATGATCATAAAATTTCAGAACAATGGCAACAAAGAAAAGATCCTACAAGTTTTCCAGGGAGAAAAAAAACAAAACAAAAAAAAAAACAATTGTTCAACTGACTGATAGGAACACAGCCAAATAAGAAGACAATCACATACAGAAAAAAAGAGAGAAATTATTTTAAGAAATTCTTAAATTTATTTATTTGGTGAATTAGGAGGGCATGATGGGTGACTTAGCTGAATGAGTGTCACCCAATCAAGACATCTTCAGAGCTTCAATTTACCCCTTAAAAGCAAACATTCTTCAGCTTTGCCTGTTGTAAACAAGTCAGGATGGTGCCTGGCATTTTGCCAGAGAAATGTTAGAGTCTGTAAACAAGTCTGGATAGCGCCTGGCAAAATGCCAGAGGGAGTGGTTTGTGAAGTAACACCAGCGAGCCATTAAGTGTGGAGATTCCTTATTGGTTGACTGTTGTATCTATTTTATGCTAATTAAGATAAGCTGTGTGGAATGTATAAATACCACTCCTGTCCTACAATAAACGGCTCCTACTCCTGCTGTATCAATCTATACATAAGTTGCTCATCACCACCCGCCCCCCACCACCCCGTTATTTTGCTGCAGCCGGACTGTGCCACTTGCCAGTAGCTTTGAAAGGGATCAGAAAACCTGACATATCCCACCATCTCTGGGAAATAGAAGCAAAGGGTTGTACTTCACTTACTTATTTATTTCTTCCTTCTGTAGCATTATCTAGCACATCTTAATTGGTAGATACTACCATGGAAAGCATTAAGACAGAAGATAAACTGTGTAGTGGACAAAATATATAGAAAAATCACAAAATGGCATGATGAATACAATGACAGAAGTATGCTGAAGGGTTATTTTTGTGGAAGTAGTGTGTTGTGGAGTGATTGATAGGAAGTCTTATATAATCTAAGAGTGCCAGGTAAACCCTCCAGAAGGATAGTCATCTCAGTAGGGAATCAAAATCTCAGATTCTTTTCAATAATAGGATTTAAAGAATTTGTTAACTTTTTTAATGTCTCCATTTCAATTTTAGATTGTTTTAAAGTTTAGCTTTATTATTCTCTATTCAAATGAAAAGAACTAAATGAATGTTTATTTTCTGACGCAGGAAGGCTAGGGGTTGGGAAGGAGGAACAAACCTCAGGGAAACTAGTAATTGTACTAGGTAAGCCTGTAGACTATAACCTCCATGGACAGATTGGATGGCTACAGAAGAGAAAAACAGGCCGAATTCTCAGGGAACATGTGCAGCTAGTTTGCCCAGAGTGTATCCAAGAGGGGCTGAGGAATGAAATGTCATAAGAGTGAGCACCAGAATAGCAATATCAGCCTGCAAATTTTTAGGCTCCACCCAAAGGTACTGAATTAAAAAATGTAAGCCTGAGGGTTTGCAATCTGTGTTTTACCAGACCCACCAGGTGATTCCAATGGACACTTAAGTTTGGAAACCCATCTTAACCTATTTCTTTAGTCAACTTTAGAAACTACATTCACTTAACAACTCACTTTTACCACACAAAAGATGAACATAAATCAATAATGCATACCTAATAACGATCCTGATTTTAACTCTAATTAGAACATATATTTATTTACCCCACAAACTGTTACTATGCTCTCTGCTTTGGCAGTCCTTGTATTAGGGGTTGGGAATGTAAAAATAAAGACATTGCATGGTAGACCATGGCCAGATCTGCTGTATATAGTCTACCACCCTAAGCCTAATAGCTGGATGGTAATTGCTCACACTTTAGTACTATAGAATTGCAAAGAAATTGAAAATGATGCCAAATTATAATTCTTATCAAAGTTATGGAATGTTTTCTATGGCTTTATTAATAAATTGCTACAAATTTACTGGCTTTTGTTTGGTTTTGCTGTACTAGTTATCAAACCCAGGGACTCACGCATTCTAGGCAAGGATTTATTACTTATCAACATTCTCAGCCCAATGTAGTGATTTAAAACACAAACTTATGATCTTGTAGTGTTCTAGTTCAGAAACATAATGGGTTTCAATGGGCTAAAATCAAGGTTTTGGTAGGTCTGCATTACTTTTCCTCAGGAAGAATTTGTTTCCATTCCTTTCCAACTTCTAGAAGCCACATACATTCCTTTCTTCCTCTCTCTTTAAAACCAAGAACAGTGTATTCTTCTTGTATCCTATAGCTGAACTTGTCCTCTGCATTCCACACCAATTTTTAAGAATCCTTATGACTATACTGGGTCAACCCCTTTCATTCATGAAAATATTCTTATTTTAAAGTTAACCAATTAGGAATCTTAACTGCTCTCTTCCATGTATGATAACACATTCCTAGGTTGCAGGGATTAGAATAGATAAAATGGAGAGGTTAACATTCTGTCTACCACCTGTAGCATAGAAAGATCATCCAGGTAATTAAACTTAGAACACAGAATCAGAAGATGGAGCTTGAGCAAAGGCAGTTTTTATAATCAAATAATGTAATTAAGCTTCTGTATTAGGATGACATAATTGGAGTAACCATCTGTCTTAGTCCACTTATAGTACTATAATAAAATATTATACACTGGGTAATTTATAAACATTAAGGATTTATTTCTGACAGTTCTGAAGGCTGAGAAGTCCAAGATTAAGATGCTGGCATTTAGTGTCTGGTGAAGGCTTTGTCTCATCTCTTCACAAGGCAGAGGGATGAGAGAATGCTCCCTTCAACCTTGAACTCCTTTATAACAGTGCCAATCCCATGAGGGTAGGGCCATGATGGCTCAATCACCTCCTAAGGTCCACAACTTTTAATACTGTAGTATTGGGGATTAAGTTAACCACAGCAGCACCCATTTGGGACCTTTAGCAACTTGGTAGAAACTCACAATGGACAGATAGTATCACAGCCACTAATAGAACACATCTCTCACATAAACTGGACAAACTTTAGAAACTACACTCAAGAACTCTAGCTGAAAATGACTTCATAAGGTTCTTTGTTTAAAAATATATCCTATGAGCTTTTAACTAACTAGTACAAGATCTGAATATGAGATTGCTAAATTTTTGCAAACCTCAAACTTAGTCCCTAGGAAGATATTTTATAAATAATGAAAACAAAATTTTATAGCCCATTGATATTTACCCAGGCTATTGATTTTTACCTGGAGAACAATTAACAAGTAAACAGAGGTCAGATTTATCTGAAATTCTGTTTTTTAAAAAAGCCACCTCAAAGTAAAAATTTCACACATGCCACCTCATGCAATTCTGATCCTTAAAAACCAATCATTCAAGAAGGTAATATATTCATTTTATAGATAGAGATCTGTGGATTAAATTAACAAAACATCAGTTAAAATCTACACATAATAATAAAGATGGCCTTCTGTGAAGAATGGCTTAAGTCCTTTGGATTTAGCAAAAGATTAAATTTTTTAAAGGGGGGGGAGAGAGAGAATTTTAATATTTATTATTTATTTATTTTTTTTTAGTTTTTGGCGGACATAACATCTTTATTTGTATGTGGTGCTGAGGATCAAACCTGGGCTGCACGCATGCCAGGCGAGCACGCTACTGCTTGAGCCACATCTGCAGCCCAGCAAAAGATTAATTTTTAAGAGTATAATTCCAATTTTAGAATTATATTTGTAGGGAAACAAGGTCTTGAAATTAACTCTTTGCTGAGAAGGACAAAAATAGTCATTGTAAAAAGTATATGTAAATCCTACATGAAGTACTGGGCTTCTGCTAGACACTGAGGAGAATATAAATTAATTACCAACAAAACCAAATATATTTTCAGAGAATAAAATTTCTCTTTCATATAATGAAGTCTGAAGAATCTGTAGAATGCTACTATACTTGAAGCTTCACAGACGTACCTTTTAGTAACTTCCAAAATTCTAAGATTACTTTAAATGGAACATAACTGATGAACGCAGCCTAATTCCACCTTAAGATTGGGAACCATCTCGTCACAAAGTCATGAAAAGTCAATTTCTGTTTTACTATAAATTACTGTGATTTCTAAACTTGTTTGGAATTCCTGCCCATGCCTTGAACTCACCTATGCCTGGTTTTCCCTGACCAAATGACAACCCTCTCTAAAACCTTAGTGGTGCCTCATAAATTCTGGCTCCCCTTGACCAGATAACAACCCTCTCTAAAACCTCAGTGGCGCTTCATAAATTCTGATGTTGAGATCTAAATTTATTCCCTACCTTGAAATGTTAAGCCATGTAGATCATTAACCTACTATCTACCTTTGTATTATGCTTGTCAAAATCCTGTTATCTGTAAATTCTCAAAACAACCCCCTTTGCAACTTTGTGTGCTATAAAACTGCTCCTAGAGAGCTGGGGTACTGTTCTCTAGCCCAGGATTTTTGGGAGACAGTCCTGGCCAGAATTACAAGCTTGCTTTAATTTGATTTAAAATTGGAGTTGGTGGTCTTTTGAGTCATGGTTTAACAATAACTTCATAGTTCTGGATTGTTCTGTATCCTCAAAGTAAAGATTTTCCACTATCAAGTCCCCTCGTTTCAGCCCAAAGTTTCTACCTCATTCAACCCAAATCCCTCGAATGGAATTACTAATACTGTCTTCAATTTTCACCAATTCAATTTCTACTTCTAAAACTGAGAATAATTAAGGAGCAAAGGAGAAAAGCTAAGATAAAAGATGGGGATGTGGGAGTAAAAATGAAGAGGTTCAGCCTTTTTCTCAAAGAACTCCAGGAAATTTAGATGCAATTAAATCTAATTTTACTTTGTTATTTAAAAGGTTTGGAACCTATTATCCCCAAATTCTGAATCAATTGGGCTAACATCTGGCCTGGGCTCTATATTTTTTATAATTTCCATAGGTGATTCATATGTACCTCTAGAGAGATGTAAGTTTCCTGTCACTGCAACTAAATACCTGAGACCAATAACTTGTAAGGAGGAAAGGTTTATTTTGGCTCAAGATTTCAGTCCACAATTGCTTGACCCTCTTTGGATCTATGGTGATATAGGACATTACTGCAAGAGTCTATGTCAGAGAAAGCCTAGTCATCTCATAAAGGCGAGGAAGTAAAGAGAGAGAAGAGGGGGATTGAGATCCCAATATCCCCTTCTAATGCATTCCTCAAAAGGCATAATTCCTTCCAGCCAATGTCTACCTCTTGAAGTTTTCACCACCTTCCAATAGCACCAGAGGCTGGTGATTGCCTTTAACATACAGTTGATGGGAAATATTTCAGATCCAAACTAAATATATTTTTACTAAGAAAATGATTATTGCTTTTAAAAAAATAAAGTTATGTTTTGATAAGAAATCAATCTTGGCACTTGTATATATACAAAGTTAAAGTCTAATTTAAAATAAACATTTCAACTCTCACTATTTGACATTCTCTTTAATTCATACATAAACATTTGTTCTTCATATATTATAATTAAAAAATCCTACTGAACATATCTTTTCAAAAATTCAAGTTAACTATCCTGAAGTCCAAAATAATAATACCATGTTTTAAGTATGTATTCCTATACAAACACAAAGAAATTTCAAAGAGATTAGAATGGAGCCCTGGAAACTACAAATGGATTCCCAGGAGTTATTAAGATGTGATTGGACAACTAGGGAAAGAAGAAGTAAAATGTCAATAAAATGGCCAGTCAGAGGCAATAAGAGCAAAAACCTGAAAGGTTATAAAGTAAATAACTTTCAGGCTTTGAATATTTGTACATTTTTTTCCTATTTTTTAAAGCAGTTATACTAGATTTTTTTCCTACTTCTGAATGTCTTAAGGGAATAATGTTATACTTTCCGTGATTTGAAATTTGGTTGGTTTTACTTTCATGTATTGCCTTTTTAAAATAAAATTTTCCCTATATCAAATTAAAAAAAAATTAGAGGAGAAAGTAAAAGGAACAAACAAAATAACACAAAGGACTAAAAGATGAAAAGGCCATGAAAAACTGAAGTGAACACAAAGATAAAGTCCTGTAAAAGATTCTACTGTGCTATGGTTTGGACCTGGAATAACCCCCTAAAACCTCACGTTAAAGATTCAGTATCCAATGCAATAATATCCAGAGGTAGGGCTTCGGGTGGCTTCAGGGTAGTGATTGGATCATGAGGACTCTAAACACATCAGTGGATTAATCCATTTAATAAACTGATAATCTGAATGTACTCCCGAGAGAAACTGTAGGCAGGTGAGGTATGATTAGAGGAAATGGGTCACTGGGACCATGCCCCTGGGGACTATATCTTTTCCCTGACCCATTCTCCCCATCTTCCTATCTGCCATAAACCCAGCAGTTTTCCTCTGCCACATTCTTCTGAAGCCAGAATTAGACAGGCAGTTAGTATAGATAGATAAATCAAGTCAGGGCAGATCAAGGAGGCCACTTTTGAGTGAGACCTGGGAAGTTGGAGACTGTCAAATGAGGGATTGAAGTGTTAATTCCTTCAGAGTCCTTCTTCCACTATTATCAAGAAGCTCCCCCTGCTCCAACCTGTTGCTATGGTCACCTGTCCCAGGAATTGCCCCTCCCTACAGGGAGCTATAAGGTTGTTAATTAATGTGTCCTGGGCAGCTCCATCATGTCCTTCCCCCTTCAACCCACCTGTTTCCCACCTTATGGCCATCCCACTGAGCATTTCCTAGGCCTAGTCAGGTAGGTGGGAAGGAGAAAGATAAGGGGAAAGAGAAAAAGGAAGCCTAGGACATATAAAAAGGGCAGAATACCTTGCTTTTGGGGATACTGGAATACCAGCTATGGCCCCTTCTCCCTCCAGGGAAAAGTCTATGTTACCCCTTTTTAAATAAACCCTGTTTTATATGCTTGCCTCAGCGTGCTTCTCTAATGTTCAAACTTCAACAACAGTAGCACTTCTGCCATGTTTCTGCCTTGGAGCCAGCCAATCACAGTGTGTTATTACTTTTCCAAAATACCTGATAAGAACAACTTAGAGGGATAGGGGATATAGCTCAGTTGGTAGAGTGTCTGCCTTGCATGTACCAGAGCCCTGGGTTCAATCCCAAGCAACACACACACACACACACACACACACACACCACCACCACCACCACCACCTAGAATAGAAAAAGTTCATTTTCACTCATGGTTTCGGAGGATTCAGTCCATTATAGGAAGGCTCCATTGCTGGGCCTGAGGTAAAGAAGAATATCATGGCCAAAGGCACAGTAGAGGAGATCAGTAGGCAGAAAAAGAAAAGTAGAAAGGATCATAGGGAAGATAAACCCTTCTAGGGCTTGCCCCAGTAACCCACCTTCCCCAGCCACACCCCAGTTGCTCAGTTACCACCTGGTTAGCCCATTCTATCTAGGATAGACTGATTAGATTATAGCTCTCACAATCCAATCATTTCTGAATATTGTAGGAGCTTTTGGGGAACACCTCATACTCAAGCCCTAACATGTGAACAGAAAACTGAAACCATAAGCCAAAATAAATCTTTCCTTCTCTAAGTCATTTTTTCTCAGTTATTTGTCATAGCAACGTAAAACAGACTAACACATACTGACAATTGACCAATAGGCTGTGGAAGATTGCTAGTTTCCTCCAATTTTTGTTGTTATGTATAAAATCCAGATAGAAAATGCATTTCCCAGGGATCAACTTATGTCAGGACAACATAAGGAGTTCTGCTAACCTGCTCCCCAGAAAAACTGGTGTAAAAATAAAATAGCAACAAAAAATAACCACATAAAGCCTCTGGAAATGATCCTAAGAGTAAACATCAAACAAAAACAAAAAAACCTCTGTTCAATAAAGTCTATTAAGATTCAGTGAGATGAATTTGTGTGATATTTGAACCAAAATGTTTTCTACCTCCCCTCTCTCAGTCTAAAGAGGCAGAAACGAAGTGCCAGATGGCAGTAGCTAAGAACAAAAGACTCCCTTTACCCCTAGCTGCCAGCCAGAGAGGTTTCTATTGTAAACAACATTAAGATTTCTTATCCCCCCCCACCCTGCAGCCAAGGTTAAAATCATGTTGAGAAGGGTCCAAAAAGTGAGGGCTCCCTTCTTCCACTCAACTCCTACTCATTGATATGAAGGCTCTAACTTAGGTTTGGTACATTAAAAATAATGGGGCACCAACTGTCCTTCCTCTGGCATGGGAGCTGATAGCTCAAAGCAGAGAGAAGCAAATCAACCATAGGCAAACGGAGATGACATCTGGTTACAGCCACTCACTCTACTGAGAGCTCAGCTCCTAGAGATATCTTTCACAGAAATACTTGCACTGGTCCCCCTACCCAGTTGGAGGGAATTTGCCTGGGGGAGAAAGGGCCATAAGGCAGATAGCTCCTAATCTCTTCCCCAGGGTACTGACTTCTGGAACACACATGAGGGCTCTCAAAAACAATAGAGTATGCAGGTGCACTGGCACAAGCCTGTCCCAAACACTTGGGAGGCTGGGGCAGGATGATCAAAGTTCAAGACCAGGCTGGGGATGTAGCTCAATGGTAGAGAACCCCTGGATTCAATCCCCAGTACCACAAAACAAACAATGGAAGTTTTTTTTTTTTTCAAGAAGGAAAAAAGATGTATGCACCTACTGAAACTACAACCTAGACTATGGGTGAATTAACTCATAACAGAGAACCAAGTAATAAGGTAACTATAGGAAAATGGAGTGGCTATGCCACACTGTATTGCTAAACTATGATGTTTAGTAGATGTGTGAAATTCATTTTGAACTTATACTATTTTTAGTATACAATGGCTTTATCAAGAAGTAAACCCATCATAAATTCTTGAGTATCTGTACAAGTATTACACAAAATAGACTTTAACAAAACACATTATAACAAAAATTAAACAAAAAACTATCAATAAACAAATGAGTCAGAAAGACATTAAAAGAGAATTCAGAAAAGCTGACAAATAGAAATAACACAATATATTAAAACTTAAGAGCTTCAACTAAAGCCATGCTTAGAGGGAAATTTATAGCTGTAAATGCCTAGATTAAGAATGAAGAAAAATTTCAAATTAATAACCTAACTTCCTAGTTGAAGAAACTGGAAAAAGACGAGCATACTAAATAATTAGAGTAGACATCAAAGAAACAAAGAACAAAAAAATAATAGGAGAAATCAATGAAATTGATATCTAGTTCTTTTGAAAAACTTAACAAAATTGACACTGTTGCTTTACAAAAAAGGATAAATTACGAATAAATGTAAGCAACAAATCAGGTGACCTAGATAAAATGGTTAAACTTCTGGAAAAATTAGAACTGCCTCAATAAGAAATAGTCTGTATATAACAAGCAGAGATTGAATTAGTACTCAAAAAAAACTACCTACAAAGAAAATTCTAGGCTTAGTGGTTTCACTATTAAATTCTACCAAATATACAAACAAATATTTAAAGAATTAATACCAACACTTTTCTAATAAAAAAAGAAGAGGGAATATGTTCCATTTTATAAGGACAATATTACCCTGATACCTAAACCAGACAAAAATTTCTCAAGAAAAGATTAAAAACTCTTCATGCACATGGACATAAAAATCCTTAACAAAATCTTAGCACACTAAATCCAGCACATATAAAAAGGATTATGCACCACAACCAAGTGGGATTTATTCTATAAATGCAAAATTCATTTGCCATTCCAAATTCAATTAATACTGACAGAATTCCAAAAAACTCTCATGATCATCTCAATAGATGCAATAAAACATTTGACAAAACCCTTTATTTCATGAAGAAAACACTCAAAAAATGAGAACTAGAAGGGAACTTCCTCATCATGATAAAGGGCATCTACAAAAAGCTTAGACTTAACAAAATATTTCATTAAGGTACATGGAATGCATCATCTATGAAGAACTGGTCTTCAACATTTTGACACTGAATTTGCTGGCACCTTTATCTTTTTTACTGCATTCAAACAGTAAATAATATATTTTTGTTATTTGTAAATTACCCAATCTAAGAAACTTTATTATTGTAGCTTGAACCAAGTAAGATGACTTATATCCAGGCTGGGGATGTGAGAGGATGTGGCTCAGAAGTAGAGTGCTTGCCTAGCATACACAAGGCCCTGAGTTTGTAAGAGTGGTCCATTTTACCTCTTGAATATAGCCCTCTTTGTTCTGAGGTTTATTTTTTTTCTTTACTTTCTAAAAAACTTGAAATCTTCCAGACTGTGTTTCCTGCATGATTTAATACATTAGAACTCAATCACCTTGGGCTGGGGATGTGGCTCAAGTGGTAGTGCGCTCACCTAGCATGCGTGAGGCACTGGGTTCGATTCTCACACCACATAAAAATGAAATAAAGATATTGTGTCCACTTAAAACTAAAAAATATTTTAAAAAAAGAACTCAATCACCTTAAGACATATAGAACCTCACCCCCACGTCAACTATTTCAAAACTAAATGATGCACTTATAAATATCTCTGAAGTGAAAGAAGAAAGCACAAGAAAAGTAAATAAAAAGTGCTTTGAACTAAGTAATAATAAAAGCTTAAAATAGAAGACCAAGCCCAGATGGCCCACACTAGCACACGTCGGACCCAGTAGGCCCGGGTCCACTGCTCCAACGCGGGACAGACCCCCACTAGAGACTGGCACAGGACCACAGCCTTCCGATCAGTGGACTACTGCGGGAGTCATGACCCAGCCCAGACTGCCCACACCAGCTGGCAAAGGACCCAGGCTATGAGCCTCCTCCGACCAACACACTTCCCCAAGAGTCAGGCCCCACACAGATCTGTCCACAACGACTTGCACAGGACCCAGGTCCAGGGAAGATCTGAGTTTGCATACCCCTGCTGGTTAGGAGCCTAAGCCTAACCCACTTCTATCTTGGGACACTGCAGTCATTGCCATAGCCTTCCCCACACAGTAGCCCCTAACTTTTTGACGACAGGGCCTAGAAGCAGCTGGTTCTCAGAGCAGACATCCCAAAGGGAGTATGAGGCCCACTCTTGCAGCTCCATCTCTGAAAGACACTGCTTCCACCTTGGGGCACCTTAACTATTATCTCGAATTACCTCTGCTATTGCCGCCCACCAACCTTAAATATAGTAGCATACACTGAGGGACACTGGCAGAGTCTGAAAGCCCAATATCAAAGTGAGGTACAAACAATCTGCACGGATACTACAAGAATACAGGGAAGAAACTGTAATATCTCAGATCTACACTGCAAGAAAGGAAGACACATAAACAACATGAAAAAACAAGGGAGGAAAGTACCCCAAACAAACCAGGATACTGTAACAACAGAACCTGTGGGAGACCAACCTCGCACTTGACTGAGTTAACTCCCCTGCCAGGCGATGTGGCATCAGGCACCCATGCTGCTAGACTGCCCCGCTCTTCTAGGGTTTGAGTGACTGTGTCTTCGTGCCCAGGCGTGTCTTGCCCCATGGGTGAGGCTATGCTCACCTGTTCCTTTGTAGTATAATCCCTTGTCCTGTTTAGGATAGAATGTTCCATGGAAGTGCCTTGTGTGTATCCCCTTCTCTTACTGTGCCCTTGGGTGTGGTCTACCTAGATGTCAGTCAACCTGCTGACAGTGGACATCATAAAGATAGACTCAATCCCCTGAAACCTGACCCCTTGACTCATTTGAATAGCTTCTCCTCAATAAAAGGGGTCAGCGCGTGCTCTCTCATTCTCTCTTCCTGTGGACCCTTAAGGTCATAGGAGCCATCATAGCAACCCCAAAGAAAAAGGTATTTGTATCTCTTGTGTGGTTATTTTGTGCAGCCCAGTTAGCCCAGTTTACCTAGCATGACCCCTGAGCCTTTTAGCTGTGAGAACAGAAACCCAGCAAGAACCCATGGACAACAAAGTTGATATGAAATGTCAGAGAAGGAGTTCATAAGGTTCATAATTACAATGATCTGTGAATTAAAGAATGACTTAAATGAGCAAATATGGGCAAAAATTGATCACGCACGCCAACAAAGTGATAAGAGAGCAAATATAGGTAGCAAAAGATTACTTCAATAGAGAGTTACAGACTCTGAAAAAAAAAAGTCATAAATCCTTGAAATGAAGGATACAATAAATCAAATAAAAAACTCATTAGAAAGCATAACCAACAGACTAGATCACTTGGAAGAATGTCAGATAATGAAGACAAAGTGTAAAATCTGGAAAATAAAGTTGATCACACAGTGAAGATAGTAAGAAACCATGAACAGAACATTCAAGAGTTATGGAACAGCATCAGAAGACCAAATATAAGAGTTATTGGAATAGAGGAAGGCACAGAGTTTCAAACCAAAGGAATGTACAATCTCTTCAATGAGACAGTATCAGAAAATTTCAAAAGCATGAAGAATAAATTGGAAAACCAAATACATGAGGCTTACAGGACACAAAATGTAAAAAAATTACAACAGATCTATACCAAGGCACATTATAATGAAAATGCCTAGCGTACAGAATAAGGATAGAATCTTAAAAGCTGCAAGAGAGAGAGGAATCAGATCACATATAGGGGGAGACTAATTCATGTCTCAGCAGATTTTTCATCACAGACCCTCAAAGCTAGGAGATGATGGAACAACATATACCAAGTTCTGAAAAAAAATGGATGCCAACCAAGAATCTTATATCCAGCAAAAACTAAGTTTTAGATTTATGATGAAATAAAAACCTTCCATGATAAACAAAAGAATTTACAACTAGAAAACCTGCACTACAGAACATCCTCAGCAAAATATTCCAAAAAGAGGAAATGAAAAACAATGATGAAAATCAGCAGAGAGGTATTACACTAAAGGAAAATCTAATTAGAGGAGAAACCAAGTCAGTCACATTAAATACCAAAAACAAACAAAAATGGCTGGGAATACAAATTATCTCTCAATAATAACCCTGAATGTTAATGGCCTAAACTTACCAATAAACAGGCATAGACTAGCAGGTTGGATTAAAAAGAAGAAAGAAAAAGAACTGAACAACATACTTCCTCCAAGAGATTCATCTCATAGAAAAAAACATCCACAAACTGAAGTTGAAGGGTTGGGAAAAATCATACCACTCACATGGACTGTGGAAACAAGCCAGGGATTTCTATCCTCATATCAAATAAAGCAGACTTTAAACTAAAGTCAATCAAAAAGAATAAAGAAGGACACTACATACTGCTCAAGGGAACTACACACCTAAAAAACTTAACAATTATAAACATATATGCCCCAAACAATGGAGCATCTACGTTCATCAAACAAACTCTTCTCAAATTCAAGAGTCAAACAGACCACAAC
The DNA here is from genome assembly GCF_048772815.1 of Callospermophilus lateralis. NCBI lineage: Eukaryota > Metazoa > Chordata > Mammalia > Rodentia > Sciuridae > Callospermophilus > Callospermophilus lateralis. The sequence goes on along the minus strand of NC_135311.1, from coordinate 87,673,703 downwards.
ACAATAATTTTTGGTGACTTTAACACCCCTCTTTCATCACTAAATAGATCTTCCATACAAAAGCTGAACAAAGAAACTATAGAACTCAATAATACAATCAATAACTTAGACTTAACTGACATATATAGAATTTTTCATCCTTCAACAAGAGAATACACTTTCTTCTCAGTAGCACAAGGATCCTTCTCTAAAACAGACCATATACTATGCCACAAAGCAACTCTTAGCAGATATAAAAAATAGAGATACTACCCTGCATTCTTTCAAATCAAAATGGAATGAAATTAGAAATCAATGATAAAATAAGAAATAAGAAATAAGAAATAAAATCCACTCCAACATCTGGAAATAAGGAAAACTACCCCATTTACAATAGCCTCAAAAAAAAAAAAAATTGGGAACCAATGAAAGAGGTGAAAGATCTATATAATGAAATTACAGAATCCTAAAGAAAGAAATAAAAGAAGATCTTAGAAGATGGAAAGATCTACCTTGCTCTTGGATAGGCAGAATTAATATTAGCAAAATGACCATAATGGGGTAGGGTTGTGACTCAGCAGTAGAGCACTCACCTAGCATGTGCGAGGCCCTGGGTTCAAACCTCAGAACCACATAAAAATAAATAAAGATAAAGGTATTGTGTTCAACTACAACTAAAAAATAAATATTAAAAAAATGACCATACTTCCAAAAGTACGATACAGATTCAATGCAATTCTAATCAAAATCCCAATGACATTCCTCATAGAAATAGAAAAAGCAATCATGAAATTCATCTGGAAAAATAAGAGATCTAGAATAGCTAAAGAAATACAAATCCTTAGGAAGAAGAGTGGAGCAAGTGGCATCACTGTATAGAGCTTAAACTATATACTATAGAGCAATAGTAACAAAAACAGCATGGTATTGGCACCAAAACAGACTGGTAGACTAATGGTACAGAATAGAGGACACAGAGACTAACCCACAAAATTACAATTATTTTATATTAGACAAAGGTGCCAAAAACATACATTGGAGAAAAGATAGCCTCTTCAATCAATGGTGCTGGGAAAACTGGAAATCCATATGTAACAAAATGAAATTAAAGCCCCTATTTCTCACTATGCACAAAACTCAACTCAAAATGGATCAAGGACTTAGGAATAAAACCAGAGACCCTGCATCTAATAGAAGAAAAAGTAGGCCCTAATCTCCATCATGTGGGATTAGGCCCCAACATCCTTAATAAGACTCCTTTGGCGTGAGAATTAAAACCAAAAATCAATAAATGGGATGGATTCAAACTAAAAAGTTTCTTCTTAGCAAAAGAAACAATCTGTGAGAAACAATCTGTGAATAGAGAGTCTACATCTTGGGAGAAAACTTTTACTCCTCAACATCAGATAGAGCACTAATCTCTATGGTATATAAAGAACTCAAAAAGTTAAACACCAAAAAACAAAACACACAATCAATAAATGGGCCGAGGACATGAACAGACACTCCTCAAATAATGATATATAATCAATCAACAAATATATGAAAAAATGTTCATCACTGCTAGCAATCAGAGAAATACAAATCAAAACCACTCGTAAGATTTCACCTCACTCCAGTCATAATGGCAGCTATTATAAAGACAAACAACAATAAGCTTTGGCAAGGATGTGGGGAAAAAGCTACACTCATACACTGCTGGTAGGACTGCAAACTGGTGCAGCCAATATGGAAAGCAGTATGGAGATTTCTTAAAAAATTGAGAATGGAACCACCATTTGACCCAGCTATCCCACTCCTTGGTGTATACCCAAAGGACTTAAAAACAGGATACTATAGGGACACTGTCACATCAATGTTTATAGCAGCACAATTCACAATAGCTAAACTGTGGAACCTAGATGCCCTTCAGTAGATAAAAGAGTTAAAAAAAAAAAAAGTGGCACATATACACAATAGAATATTACTCAGCAATAAAAGAGAATAAAATCATGGCATTTGCAGGTAAATGGATGGAGTTAGAGAAGATAATAATAAGTAAAGTTAGCCAATCCCAAATAACTAAATGCCAAATGTTTTCTTTGATATGAAGCTGATTCATAGTGGGATAAGAAGAAGCATGGGAGGAAAAGGTGAACTCTAGATAGGGCAGAGGGATTAGAGGTGAGTGGAGGGGGCAAGGGGTTAGAAATGATGGTGGAATATGATGATCATTATTATCCAAAGTACACATATAAAGACATGAATTGGTGTGAATATACTTTGTATACAACCACAGATATGAAAAATTGTGCTCTATATATGTAATAAGAATTGTAATGCATTCCACTGTCATATATCAATAATAAAAAAAATTATAGAAAAAAAAGCTTAAAATATCAGGATCTCTGGGATGAAACAGTACTCAGATAAACATTTATAACTTAAAGTACTTGTATCATAAAGAAGCTAGAATAGGGCTGGGGTTATGGCTCAGCAGTAGAGTGCTCCCCTAGCACATGCGAGGCCCTGGGTTTGACCCTGAGCACCACCTAAAAACAAATGAATAAACTAAAGGTATTGTCCAACTACAACTGAAAAAAAAAATTTTTTAAAAGAAGCTAGAATAACAATCAAATTATTTTCAAATAAAGTAGTAGTAAGGAAAAAGTAAGAGTAGGAAAAGAAATATATGTATAATAGAGAAGAGATAATACAGCTAAAATTTAATAAAATCAAAGAGGTCTAATAAAAAAAAAGTAAGAACACAAATGGAAATGGAAAGGAAGCTATCAAAATAACCCTAAAGATGCTACAAATATATTAAGGTAATATTGCAATTATATGCCAACATGTGAGAGCTTATATAGTCTGTATTAGAGAAAGATAAGTGTGTTGCTGAGAAGAAAGTGTATTCAGTCATTGATAGATGAAACATTCTATATGTCTGTTAAGTCTAAATTATTGATTGTATTATTTCATTCTAACGTTTCTTCATTTAGGTTTTTTTTGTTTTGTTTTGTTTTGTTTTGTTTTTTTGTGGTGCTGGGGATTGAACCCAGGGCCTTGTGTTCATGAGGCAAGCACTCTACCAACTGAGCTATATCCCCAACTCTCTGTTTAGTTTTTGTCTTGAGGATCCATTCAGCAGTGAGAGAGGTATGTTAAAGTAAAGTCACCCAGTACTACTGTGTTGGGGTCTATGATTCTTGAAGTTGAGGAGGGTTTGTCTGATGTATGTAAATGTTCCATTGTTTGGGGAATAGATATTTATGATTGTTATGTCATGTTGATGTATAATTCACTTAAGCAATATGCAGTGTTGTTCTGAGGTTTTGTTCTGGTTTTTTTTTGGTAGGGCTGAGGATTGAATCCAGAGCCTTAAGCATGCCAGGTAAGCACACTATATCCCCAGCCCTATTATTAAAGGGAAAAGTTCTTCTCTCCCCTTTTCTCCCCTTCTCTAACAAGATTAGGGAGATAGTGTTATCTTTTCTTCCCCAACACACCCACCACAGGAAGGAGATATCTGCCAGAGGATCTAAGAAGTGAATTTTAACATACCTACAGGGCACACCTGGGATCACCATCAGGGCACACCTGGAATCATAGGATTTGAATAGCTTCTTTAAAAGCCTTGTTTTCCCTGATGGGCAGAATCACAGCCTCAGGGACAGGAGTCCCCAATGTTTCTCCTTTGCTAGCAAAGCAATAAAACTTCTTTTCCTTTTTTTCAAAACCATGTCCTCTATATTAAATTGGCATTAATTAGCACTGGGGACAGGATAAGCTTTTGGTTACAGGTTCAATCCCCAGCACCACACACACACAAAAAAAAAAAAAAAAGGAGAGAAAATTTATTTCCAACTTCAAAATTTTTGTTGCCGTTTTCTTTTTTCCCAGTTCTTCCTACCTTTCAGATAAATACATTAACAAAATTTTCCATCACCAATTTCTTTTGTGATGTTTCTGGAGAAAATAAAATTGCATGCATGGATTTCCTTACTTACCTTTGGATAAACGTTACTGAACAGAAAGGATGGTACACAAATGTAATCTACATTAGATTCACCCAGACTTTTTGTATCCATAAAAATTTGATTATTTTGACATGACCTCTAACTGATCATATGTCAGAATAATCCATATTTTCTGGAGGAAAAAGCCTATCTAAAGAAGAAAGGAAATGGTTTCATTGATAGGCAATAAGATTTTTAGAAAATTATTTTAATACAAATCATTGCCAGGTGTGGTGGCACAAGCCTGTATTCCAAGTAGCTCAGAGGCTGAGGCAGGAGGACTGGAAGTTTAAAAGCCAGTCGCAGCAATTTACCAAGGCCTTAAGCAATTGAGTAAGACCCTGTCTCAAAATAAATCAATTAAAAAAGGCTCAGTGGCTAAGCACCCCTGAGTTCAATCCCTGGTACCAAAAAAAAAAAAAAAAAAAAAAAATTTGCTGAAGAATGAACTTACTCATTTAACATAGGTTAACTGAGAACACAGAACCATGCAAGACTATGCATAAAAAACAGAGCTGTAAACTAAATTAACAGCTATTTCACTTGGCCACTAAGTTTTGGAGCAACTGTTGTTACACAGCAATACACTAGTACAATTATGTTCTTTTTTGGGGAGTGGGTGGGTACCAGGGATTGAATTTAGGGGCACTCGATCATTGAGTCATATCCGCAGCCCTATTTTGTATTTTTTTTTAAGAGACAGGGTCTGACTGAGTTGCTTAGCACCTCAATAAATTGCTGAGGCTGGCTTAGAACTCTTGATCCTCCTGCCTCAGCCTCCCAAGCCACTGGGATTACAGACATGTGCCACTGTGCCCAACCCCTAATTTTGTTCTTTTTGCTATGATGACAGATATGAAATAAAAACTGGGATATATCACATTTTTAGTGAAATACTAAAAATTTAATAGATTACTAAAAATAAATTTACAGTACTATTTTAATTTTTGATGCATGTTCATATGATAGCATACCTAATAATATTTTTTCTTCATCTTGGTCAGAATTTAGCAAAACTGCATGGATAGTAGGTACTCACCTACCTATTAAAGTATTTAGAAGTTAGTGGAACCTATGTGTTATATCTTAAAAGTAAAGTCATACTCATTTTTCAAAGTTAAAGCACTAGGTACTTACTGAAGATTTGTTATGATATATTATAAATGATAGATTTTAAGTTAAAGAGATTAAAGATTGAACGTTACTGTTACAAGTTTCAGTTTTTATAATCTTAGCATTATTATGGCTATGTGGATACAGAACAGAGCCACAACTTCCAGGAACAATTCCTTCTAAATACTCATATTGAGTACATTGAAATTTATGTACCAATACTTTACCACCTTTAATATGATTCTTTAAAGTATAGAAGAAAATAGAAAAAGTACCTTTGATCTTACTCCGTAGATATTTTAGAACTTCTTGAGTTCCTTTCTGAAAGAGCAGAGAAAAAAAAATGCATTCACCAAGAATACTTTGCAGTTTTACAGATCAACATATATACATTTACAATTCAATTGAAAGATAAAGAGCTGAATTTTAAATAGTTACATTTATAATTTCTCTCCGAATGGTTCTCAAAGGATTTCCTTCTAGTGCCAGGAATTTCAAATGTAGGTTTCCCAATGAACAGGGCAGACTACAAAAGATTAAATTGATTTCAGAGAAAATGTTAAATACAAATCTAGACCAACCAAATAGTTAACTATAAATTAACAGCATATGACAAACAATATAATATAATAGTCTCAAAAAAGGCCTACATAGGCCTAAAATTTTTTCCCTCAGGTAAATGCTAAACATATAAAAGAAAAACCAGACATATCTTCAAAGTTGTCATGATAAAATTGCTAAAAAAGAATGTTAGATATAAAATATTTGCTAAATTATATCTAGTGCTAAAATGTTAAAAATATAAATTTTAATGAATCAGCAATTCAATTAGACTCATTAATAATGTTTTAATTTTGTACTTCAAGGAAGCAAATAAAATTATTTCTAAATGAAAAAAAAATGACAAATAAAAAGAACAAAATACATACCCAATTAGGTTTTCATTCAATAAGGACAGTCATTTTTATCTTTGGCACATAAAAAAGATAACCCATTTATACACATATACACTCTCAATAAAATTTATTGTTTCTACAAAATACTACAAATTGGCAGGCATAGTGACAAAGTTCTTGCTCTGAAGTTCTCAATTGAACAAAAGAAAAAAACACATAAAAGTGCACAAAATATAACAAATAATACATATGTTATATTGCTGGTGAGAATACATGTAATACAACTACTTTAAAAATGGTGTCTTTTAAAATTGAAGATATATCCACCACACAAGTAAGCAATTCTACTCCCTACATTTACCAAGCCCCCCAAATAAAAATAATAATGTCCACACAAAATCTTACACACAAATGTTCACAATAGCAAAAAAATTGAAGAACACCCAAATGTTCAACTAACTAGTAGAGATGACTAAATTGTGATATATCTACATAAAAGAATATTCAGCAAAAATGAATGAACTATATGAACACAACTACATGAGTGAATCACAAAAACTTTATGCTACATGAAAAAAGCCAAACACAAAAACTGTATAGTGCATAAAGCATTTATATGATTTTCTACAAAAGGCAAAAAGAGTACATAGTAGTTACTAGTTAGCAGTATGGAAACAGAATTGATGGCAAAAGGCAGAAAATTCTTGGGAAGACAGAAGTTTTCTAACATGACTGCGACAATGGTTACACAACTGTACACATTTGCCAAAAGTCATCAAATTATATGCTTTTATTATGTGTAAGTCACACATCAAAAAATAACATTATATAAAAATATATATAATAAGAAAAACCCTAAATAAGTAAAGTTGCTATGAAAATAGAAACAAGGATAAAGGAGTAGAAGGGAGTAGCAACACCTGGATTTGGGCTTAAAATGAATGGGATTCCCTTAGGCATTAAGGCAGAAAAAGGGCATTTTAGGATAAAGAAACAAACGGAAGGGGTGGCATATTTATAGTTTGATGTAGTCAGAAAGCAGGATACCTAGAACAGTGAAAGAAAGAAGCAACCAAAAGTAGTTTCAGCTTCAGACACCCTTGATTGTTTTACCAGAAATTATGGATTTTATCTTTCAATTACTGGTTTGAAGACAAGATGTACCAAAATCTTTCCAGGAATTATTTTTTAAACAAAACAAACTGTAGGGTGTCATTGTAAAAGATTCTAATTCATTGGTACCTCAAAATCTGTATTATTTTTCCCCTTACTTAATGCCTTTTAAATGATTCTAACACTCAGCCGTATTTGAGAAAACAGTGCTACGGCAATGGAAAACTATCAAAGCTTCTCAAGTAGATGAATGATTAGATATTTTTATTTTATAGAAACTATTCTAGTAACAGTGTTAGGAACCAGTATTTTAGTTAGAAGAAAATCTGAAGGGGTTGAAAATGACAAGAATTATTAGTATCTCAGAACTATATGCTTTGAAGGAAGGAAAAAAACTCCTAAAAATATACTAAAATATGATTATGTTGTAGGCCCTTTATCTCCAGAGCTCTGGAGAAAGAGGAAAATACATGTGAATATATTTTCTGATATCAGAAAAACTGAAATACACTTTCTGACATTAAAAATATTTGTACCAAACATTTAGTTTTTGTGTTAAACATCTGCTTCCTACTGCTTTTATGCAGTAGACTAAATAAAACCACCAGGGAGAAAATTTTACATGTCAATATTTGTAAGAAGCAATAGATTATTTTATTCATTACTGGAAAGATAAGTACTTTTATAGATATTCAGGTCACTGCTTAATTCTATCATATATGTATGAAAAGGTGATCATTATCCAAGTATTCAAATCAATGGTCTAAATATGCCATAAGTACATTGTGGAAACAAATGTTACTTTTAAAAACATTTATTAAAATATACACATAAAAGAAAATCTGCCTTGCCTAATTTTTTCTTCTTTTGTGAATAGTACTCCATATTTCTGGCATTCAAACTTAAAACCTCAGACATCTAGTTGATATATGATCTGAGTCTGTATATATAAAATAATTCCATTTCTAAATATAATGTTCTATGACATTTTATGATTCTTTGCTCACTACTCTGCTTCTCTCCTTGTCCAACATAACCAGTCAGCTGCTAAATACAATTTATTCTAATTCACCACACATATGCCTTTTTCTTTTCATTCCCATTGCTATCAAAATTTAGTTCCTCATTACATAAATTTATACAACTGTCAATACAAGCCATTGAATAAAATGTGTTCCTTAGTGATAACTACTAAACTAACAGCTTTTAGATTTCCTACCTATAAAACCATTCCTATTCAATGTATTATTGTTATTGTTTTAATATTATACTCAAATTAGCCTTGTACATAGTCTTTCTATAGCACTTAAAATGAAAACTGTTTCTTCAAGGGTCTCTTCCACATGGCTCAACTTAGTTTTCAAGCTCTAAATTTTTATAAGTTCCCTACGTGCACCTTATTTAGAATTCCCAAAGTTTTGTTTGTGCTGTTGATAGACCCAACCTGATCTTTTCTTAAAATTGGAAGCCATCTCACCACAAAGCCATGAAAAGCTAATTTTGGCTTTACTATAAATTGCTGCAAATTCTGAACCTGCTTGGAATGCCTGCCCGTGCCATGAACTCACCCATGCCTGGCTCTCTGACCAGATAGCAGCCCTCTCTGAAACTTTAGTGACATCTCATAAATATTGGCCTTCCCTGGTCAGATAACGACCCACTCTGAGGCTCTAATGACCTTCATAAATTCTGATGTCTGGGCCAGCAAAAATGTAAACTACCATTAGTGTTATGCTCGTCAGAGTTCTGTTATCTGTAACTCCCCTTTGTGTAACTTTCTGGGCTATAAGACTGGGCTGCAGGAAAGCTGTGGATGCTGTCTTGTTCCCTCGGTTTTGGGTGGGAGAGGCAGCCCAGCCGGTCGAAATAATAAGCCTGCTTTAATTTGATTTTAATTGGAGTCAGTGGTCTTTTCTTGCGTCCTGGTCTTAACACTGTTTCCTTCTGCCAAATGTACATCCTAACTACCTGACACATGAACCTGAAACTTCTATTCTATAAAGATCCGGTATAACTAAGATGAGGTATAATTCTGAAAGTGAGTACGTTCTTACATTTTGTGTTCTAGGCAATTAACTTACTTTACCCTAATCCCAGTCTTGAAGAACATCTGAAAAAGTTACTGCTATGAAGTGTGCCCTGATTCCTCTTAGTGAACTGTAAATCCTTTAAGCCCCCAAAGTGCTTTATATTCCTCTAATGGCTTTACATTCATTTAACAGATCCAAGAAACATTTATAAAACACCTTCTATATGCCAAAGGCACTGATCTAAGAGTTGGACATAGTACAGTGAAAAAACACATAAAAATCCAACCTGCTGGGAGCTGTGTTGGCCAAATAATATTGTTATATTGTGTGTTTGTATGAATACATAACAAGTCCCACTATTATGTACAACAAAAAATGTGGACCAAAAATCCAGTTTCCTTAGACTTTAGTTCTAGTGAATTACAGTAACTTGTTTCTAATTCTATAAACATATCAAGCCAGCTGCCAAGGACGAAATCGAGTTAATCTTTCTTTGTAGATAATATCTGCTCAATAAATATTTAGTGAATTCAAGATTTACAAAAGGATCTCATGTATTGTTTTACAAATATTTTAATTAATAAATTATAACTAAATACAAATACAACTTCTATTAATTTGTTCTATTAACTTACCTACTAATGTCATTGTTGCTTAAGTCAAGCCTTTCCAAAGACTGTAGTAGTGTAATTTCATCTGGAACAGATTTTAACTTGTTATCCCTCAGGTCTAGCACGAGGATGGAATTCAGATGCTTAAGATGTTCTGCTCCTAACATTTCAATTTGGTTTTCACCTACATGCAATTCCTAAAAAAAAAAAAAAAAAAAAAAGATCAGCCATACGCGTTTCTTATTCAATTTTATATTAGATAATAAAAATAAAATTGTGGGTACTCTTAACTTCAAATCATGGAAATATACATTAGAAAAAATACAACTTTATTATTACTAAGGTACATTTTTAATTACATTTAAGCTATTTTACATATAAAGAAAAAAGGCAAAGAAGAATATCTTCAAAAATGTTCTGGCAATAGAAAAATAATTAAAGATGAATCGTGCAGAAACATCAAGTTTACAAAAACAAAGTAGAGAAATTATTTACTAGCTACATTTATAATATTAATAAAAGCATAAGTCTAAAAAGTACAATGGTGAAAATTAGTTTCAAAACAAATCAGTACCAATCAAAAGAATTTATATTTTAATGAGTTCATGTAATATTACCATTAATGATAATTATACACATTGGTATCCCATTACCAGAATTTATAATTATCAGTCGGAAAATTAGCTAATTTAATTAAATGAAAACTTTTCCATTACAATTTTTTTAGATCACTGTTACCTTTCTATTTAAAAGAAACTCTTTTAACACTAAAAATAGATATAAAGAAAAGTAAAGCATGACAAATTTCAAACATAATTATAATGCTATATTCTTTCTTTTTCTTTCTTTTTTTTTTGGTACTGGGGATTGAACTCAGGAGCACTCAACCATTGAGCCACATCCCCAGTTGCTATTTTGCATTTTATTTAGAGACAGGGTCCTCAATGAGTTGCTCAGAGTCTCACTTTTGCTGAGCCTGGCTTTGAATTTGCAATCTTCCTGCTGAGCTGCTGGATTACAGGCACGTGTTACTGCGCCTGGCTATAATGCTATATTCTTTTTTTTTTTAATAATATTTTTTAATTGTAGATGGACACAATATATTTATGTATTTATTTTTATGTGGTGCTGAGGCTCGAACCCTTGCTTCATGCGTGCAAGGCAAGTGCTCTACCACTGAGCCACAACCCCAGCCCAATGCATTATTCTTTTTTTGTGTGTGTGGTGCTGGGGATTGAAACCAGGGCCTTGTGCATGCAAGGCAAGCACTCTACCAACTGAGCTATATGTATCCCCAGCCCTCTAATGCTATACTTTTTTTTTTAATATTTAATTTTTAGTTGTGGTTGGACACAATACCTTTATTTTATTTATTTATTTACTTTTATGTGGTGCTGAGGATTGACCAGGGCCTTGCACATACTAGGCAAGCACTCTTACCACTGAGCCACAATCCCAGCCCCCAGTGTTATATTCTTAAAGCCAAAATAATCTTAAACAGATCACGTAAATGTGAGAGAAGCCAACTTACAGCATTAAGTAAATATTTCTTATTAGTATTTCAGGTCTCCCACAGGATAGTCCCAACATACCATGTTACCCTCATTATATAGTACTTCTCCAGTTATGAATTACTAATCAGGTAAAAGGACCAAATACCTATTTTTAAAAATTATTTCTTTTAAAAAATCTGTTACTAACAATATCATTAAAGTCAGTAGTCACATTAAAATTCTAAAAACTACACACACACACACACACACACACACACACACACACACAAACACACACACACACACACACACACACACCATGACCAAAAGATTAGGTCCTTTAAAAAAAATTCATTTTCATAAACAACTTTTAGAAAATAAACAGTTACTTAGTAATATACTAAATAGTACCTTCAATAGTCTACATGAAGGAAATTCTGGTAGAAAACGCAATTTATTCCTTCGCAAATAAAGCAATTCTAGTGATTCCATGCCAGCCAATTCAGGAGGTATAGTTTCCAAGAGATTTGAATTACAATCCAAATGCTTTAATCCTGCAATATATATTCAGTGAAAATAAAATGCACTTTAAAAAGAAAAAAATTTGGTGTATGATTATATAGAATTTCAAAGAATGGATAATAAACCTCTGCAAGAACTTATGAACATATGCTTATGTATACTGGGACAATAATCAAGAATACTCAGATATTCTTGAACTAAATAAATGTAAACTAAGTTTCTCTTTACATTTAATTAAAATTAAGACCTAATGATGTTAAAATTAGTATTTAATAATAATGCTTGTTATCTTTGTAATGCAGTTAAAAAAACAAAATTCTCTAGGTCTCTATTGCTTTAAAATATGTAAATCATGGGCTGGGGATGTGGCTCAAGCTGTAGCTCACTCGCCTGGCATGCATGCAGCCCGGGTTCGATCCTCAGCACCACATACAAACAAAGATGTTGTGTCCAACGAAAACTAAAAATAAATATTAAAATTCTCTCTCTCTCTTAAAAAATTTTTTTTTTAAAAAATGTAAATCATATACAATTATCATTGCATATACTGTGTACCCTTAAAAAGAAAAGGCTATAATTAAAGATATTTAACATATAAGCACATTGACTGAATGAATGAACATCAAGTAACTCTGGCTAGTAATGTCTTAGAGTTACTGGGATTTTAGGTAAGTAGATTTTCTGCTAAAAAGACCTGGATTTTTATGTACTGCCTTCCATTCTTCCATCCATCATACTGCTTACTACTCCTTCCCACTCCCATCTTCTTTTCTATTTTTTTTTAATTATATACTTCTCCTAACACCTCTGCTAACATTCCTGATAAGAATATTTACTATAGCTCAAAAGAATATCTTTCTTTAAAAAATATTTTTCTTTAGTTGTACATGGACACAATTACTTTCTTTTACTTATTTACTTTTATCTGGTGCTGAAGACCGAACCAACCCAGTGCCATACACATGCTAGGGGAGCACTCTACTACTGAGTCACAACCACAGTCCATCAAAAGAATATCTTTACTTGCAGGATCTCTCTTTCAGCTCCTGGATCCTCCTTTCTTAAAGGCAATCAGAAAAACAAAATTGGAAAAGAAGTAAAGGTTTTCTTTTCTTAAGATTCAATAGGCATGGGCTAGAGTTGTAGTCAGTGGTAGAGCGTTTGCTAACATGCATGAGGCACTGGAATCAATCCTCAGCACCATATAAAAAATAAATAAATAAATAAAAGATATTGTGGTCATCTAAAACTAAAAAAAATTAAAAAAAAAAAGAGATTCAATAGGCTTACTCCATATTAGATTCTTTCACTTACCAGGGCCAACATCTATTCTCCTACCTCTCCAACAGACTGATTATGCAGTATGCATTCACAACTTATTTTCCTGCAGTTTGAGCCTGTTGATTTTTAAATAATTCAAGGCTATATCGATATGTTGCCTTAGATTGCATATTTTCAAGTATATGAAGATGCTAACTGGTTTCAAAGCAAATGAAACAGTACTACTTTCAACTAATAAAATTTATATATTATTTTATTAGAATAGTGAGAAAAGAATGTTGCTGTCTGATCCACTCAAATACAATAAATTTTTAAAGTAAAAATTTGTTTTAAAGAATAATTTTTAGAAATGTTTACATCTAGGAGCACTAACTGAAAGAATACAAGCAGTGGGGATAAAGCAAGAGGATTTCAGACCTGCTTCTAAAATTTACAACATAATTTCTTCATCAAGGTTTATCAATCTTCAAATTGTAAATTAAATGATGTGATGTCAAAATAATTTGAACAAAAGCATTGTAAAATTTCATGACACCATACATTTGAAGAAATTATTCTTAGAATCCATTTATTTATAGTTAAATAACAATTAAATGTCCTATAACTATACAGGGTATATATTTATATAACTATATAGCTATATTAACTAACTATACATTTATATCTATATTATTTATGTAGTTATATATATATATATAGTTATAACTATAAACTGTATAAAGACTATAACCATAGTTAAAACTATGAAGAGATAGCATAGCTGAAAACCTTAATCAATTTCTCAATTACTTTTTAATATGCCTAAATATCTTTTGATATTAATTCTTTAGAAATCTGTCAGATAATAATGGTCTGGAGAAAATGTGACTAAGTATTGCTTGCATTCACTATCATAAAATTATTATTTACTTCTCTATAATTATGTTACAAATTATTTTTCCAAAGGCAAGTTACATCAACTTCAAACTTATGTAGTTTTTAAAATATTTTAAAAATGATTTACTTTTCATTTTGCTTATTTCCGCTGGCAAACTCTTCAGTTGGTTACTGGAAAGATTGAGTCGTATCAGACTAGACAGAGAAGAAAAACTAACAGGAACAGTTGAAAGACGATTGCTTGAAAGATCCTTTAAAAGAAAGAATGAATGAATAAGTGAGAAAACAGGAAAGTACATAAATAGCCCTAAATGGAGTTTCAGAAATTGGGGGAAATGCAAGATAAAAGACTACTTTAGAGGTGACTGATTTTGTAACCTTAACACAATTTCCCAGATTATCATTCACTTCAATGTTTTCAAATATCTATAGACCCACAATGTATTCATTAAGATAGCAGATAGAAATTAGAATGAATTCTTTTTTCTTTCTTCTTTCCACATATTTTTATTGGTGCATTATAGTTGTACATAATTATGGAATTTGTTGTTATATATTTACACATGCACAAAATATAACAATGTAATTTGGTGAATATCTATCCCTAGCACTTCTCCTTAGAATAAATTCTTACTTTAAAAATATTTTACATAAAGGTTACTATTAAAACTAAGGCACAGTATATCATGTTATGTTTGCAATGCATAAATGTATTTTGTCCTTCTATTGAATGAATTAGGTACATTATTGGTAACCCATAATTACAAATGAAAGACATCTTTGCAAGATAGAAAAGTTCCTGAAAGAAAGAAAAACAAACTGGAAAAAGTGGTCATTTCAATTTCTGAGAAAAATGTATTCTCTTGATTCTGCTGACTTCGGAAGTTTACATTGGCAAAGATTAGAAGTCTTTTATTTTTGATGCATTCGAGCTAGCTTAATTTATCGCTATACTTCAATGTTTCTTTAAATTTTGAAGTTTCTCTTTTTTCTTTAAATGAGAACTATTTTTAAAAAATCCTTTAAAAAACAATGTTAGAAATCAGGTAGTTCTTGTAACACTTGAATTAAGTGTAAAGTGTTCCATTTTCTATCAGCAAAATGTTAGGTAGGGTCAATGGTAAGAATAAATAAGAAAAAAATGACTTAAAATAGCTATGAAGATTTTCAATAAGTCAAATATTAAACAACTGTATTCTGTAACTGAATAAACTGAGAGAGAAAAAAAAGTAAAAAGCTGAATTAGCTCATTTTTACAAAAATTTACTAATATAACACTATAATAATCTACAACATATAACAATATAATCTACAATTCTAATTCTCAAATAAAAATCAAGGAATTGCTTGCTAATAAATAAATATTATATATTATTGAAAGTTTCAGAAATTAAATAGAATGGGATTAGGATTAGAACTTGGAACAAAAAGATAAGAGTAGTTTAAAAAAAAAAACTAGAGAAATAATGAATTGAAATCTAGAGTTAGAATTATGCCAATATGAATTTCTGAGTTTTTACAAATGTTTCATAACTATACAAATGTTAACATTAGGACAAGCTGGGTAAAGGGCATATATTTACAACTATAATAAATCTAACACTTTTCTAAAATGAAAAACTTAAAAAAAATTGTTGACAAATTAATTCAGAAATTCTCAACATTTTTGAGGGGGAGTACCAGGGATTGAAATCAGGGGCACTTGACCACTGAGCCACATCCCCAGCCCTATTTTGTATTTTATTTAGAGACAAGGTCTCACAAGTTCCTTAGCACCTCGATACTGCTGATGCTAGCTTTGAACTCCCAATCCTCCTGCCTCAGCCTCCCTAGCCACTGGGATTACAGGTGTGTGCCACCAAGCCCAGCGAGTCTCAAAGCATTTTAAAGAACCCCAATCATTCTAATAAAAATCCCTTCTAAATTCTAAATGGAATTACTAATAAAATTAAGTATTTAATTACTGTAACAAGATATAAAACATAAGTATGGCCATATATAAACTAATCCATATTTATGCCAAATTATTCCGTTCCTTCTAAATTCTACAACGTATTACTGATAAAATATTAAATTATTGTAGTTGGAAAAGGTATAAAACATAAGTATACTATATATATACACTAATCCATATTTATGTCAGTATTACTTTAACAAATATTTAGTGCCATTGGGCTAAGCAGTTTTTATAATGTTAATATTATTAATTTAAATGGTCACAGGTATTTCTCATTTTAATCTGTTTTAATATGTTGTTTTCCATATTTATGATTTATTTGACATTAAATCCTTAAGAACACAATTATCAAAGGAAAATTTTATTATGCAAATGTCTGAGAACCCATAAAGTAGAACTGGGAAACTTCATTTATTATAAAGTTTCTTGCCAGCTTTTAACTCTAATGTATGCCTTTTAAATATCAACTAATTTTAATATTTATAAAATTTTTAAAAATTTATAAGAAAATCTGATAGTTCCCTTCTCTCATTCATTTTATCTACATATGCCTTTTTATTCTGTAACCTAATTTCCAATCTGACCAGACTGAACAACAAGAAAACGTTGAAAGAATAGCTTGGACATGTATATATATTTTTTCAAACACTAGAGCAATTGAGGAGAGTATCAAGGAGGTTGTACTTACAGAATAAATAGAAGTAAAAGGATTAATTTTTACTTTAGTGAGAAAGTTTAATGTTAACATGACACAAATGAACTGTTGAAAACATGTAAAAGGGAAAAGAACCAAAATGCAATATGAAATAACTATTTAGAATACATAATATATATGAGAACCTCTCATTTGATGTGACTAAATTCTTTAAGATGGAATACTTTACAGTAGAGTCTTATTCCTTTGGTGGTGAACTGCAGAAAAAGGGATGCACTTTCACAGTTTCTTAATATATTAAGGGATAGAACTATTTAGCTTGCCATATGTAAAACACGAAGTAAAGTTCTTATTGTTTTTATTATTAATAATATGATTAAAATACTATTTCTTTTGCTTTATCATTATCTCTATTAAGGATAAGTAAAACATAAAATAAAAGTTTTAGTAGGAAATATGGCCATTTTGGAAAACAGAGAAGAAAAGGCATGTTTTGAAGGGATTATCTAGATACTCATAGGGCTGGGCCACAGGTAACATAAAGAACAAAAACAGTATTGTGGGGGGTTTGAGGTTGTGGCTTAGTGGTAGAGCACTAGCCTAGTACGTGTGAGGCACTGGTTTCAATCCTCAGCACCACATAAAAGTAAATAAATAAAGGTATTGTGTCCATCTACAATAAAAAAATATTAAAGCAACAACAACAACAAAAAAAGCAGTATAGGGATAGAAGAAAATTGATATATGCTAAAGACAACTTCCTTCTAAGCTATAAAAGTCTCTGAATAGTCACCTTCTTTGCTTTTTTCCAAACTCTAGTCCTGAGTTATAACTTGAAGTTGATTTAATAACATAGGAAAAACAAGTTTACAATTATTGATTTAGCAATTTATTTGAAATACACAATTTCTGATAATCTAATCATAAAATCAGCCATCCAGATCCCACAATTTCAATCATATCACATTTCTCAGTCTGATGAAAAAATCCCACCAGCCACAATAGTATAAAATTAGAAAATCACAACTTACTAAATCTTCTAAATTGGAAAGTTGTTCAAATCCCTCTGGTATGTAAGTTAGTTCATTATGCTGGAGGTACAGGCCTTTCAGGTTTTTTAGATTTGTAATTTCTTCAGGGAGCATTTTCAATTTGTTATGGCTATTGATTGATAAAATAAATGCTGAATAATTTAGTAAACAACGCAATAGATATTTATCAAAGACATTCTTGCTAATCAACTATGTGAACCTGTTAGAAAAATAAGATATGGTTATTAATTTTAAGTACTTATCAAAATTCACTTTCCAAAAATATATACTCATTAAAATAACAGTAATCTAAAGTAATCAAATTAGAATCTTAAAGAAATAAAGTTTCTAAATAAATATATAATCAGTGAACTTCTAATTTCTTGCTTATAGTCAACTTAATTTTACATGTATCATGAAAGGACTTATTGTACTCTTAATTGCCTAGTGTGTGAGGCACTGGGTTATTGTACTCTTACTTTTTGTACTTACTGTAACTTTTTATACTGTATCTGACTTGTGTACATTTACCCACACCCTACAGAAGAGTTATATTTTATATGGAGGTAAGGTTGTAAACATAGCATTCAAGACAAAAATATCTAGTTCTGTTTGAGGGCCTGACATGTCAATTCCACTCTGAACTTTTCAGTTGTATCCTTCTCTAGAGATACTCAGTTTACTGATTTAGGAGAAGTTCCACATCACTGAGGATGATATGCTCCCTGGTTATTAAGAGAGAAATGAGGAGATTCCCAAATTTATCACAACTTCATTATTCACTTATGAATTCTACTATCATGACACAGTTACTTCATGCACTAACAGGGGGAAATAGAAATATGAGGGGCTGTATAATAACCCTAAATTACATTTAAAAAAAAACTAGCTATAACAAAAAAGCTAAAACAAGCCATTCATTCTAGTTTTCTAAAAAAAGAATGAGTAAGACTATTAAAAGTTGGTTATTATTCTAGGTTATGTAGCTGAAGTCTGGGTATATTTGATAAAGATTGAGATGGGAAAAGATGTAATTCTAGCTATATATTTCCTCCATCTTGAATTTCATATACTTAACCTTTTAGAATCTAAAGCTGACTGCCCCCCATGCTTAATACTCCTCATTCTTGTCCTTGCAGGCTCTGTCTATACTTTTGACTTATAAGAGGAAGATCCTCTGATGCATATCTAAACAATTAGCACCTTTTCAAGTGTAGATAGTGTTTTTTTTTTTTGTTTTGTTTTTTTTAAGTTGCTGATAGACCTTTATTTGTTTATTTGTGGTGCTGAGAATTGAACCCAGTGCCTCACACATGCCAGGCAAGTGCATTACCACTGATCCACAGCCCCAGCCCATCAGGTGTAGATAGTTTTTCTGATTTATGGTAATTTCAAGTTTTTCACCAAATGAGGACTGTTATTTTAGGGACTGTTTCCCTCAAACCAGTTAACTTACCACTAGAAAACAGAACTGACTATACTGTGTTAAATAGATCTATAACCATATCTGTTTTATAATCAGTTTTTCAAACTGCGTTTTAAAGAACCTTTTGTTTCTTTTCCTAAATGAAATCTCCCCTAACTTCTTTCTCTTAATCTATGTCTATATAAAATAGGGCAAAGATATTCTTTCTTATAAATCTGGGTGTTAATTGGGATGAAGCATTTAGAGCCTCAGCCACCTAGCATCCTATCTGCCAATGGCAGTACCAGAAATGTGCATGGAACACAGGGGTCCTTGGAAAAGTTTAAAAACTGCTAATATTAAAAAACCCTGAGGGCTGGGGATTTAGCTTAGTGGTAGAGAACTTGCCTAGTATGTGTGAGGCATGTGTGAGTTTGATCTCAGGCACCACACACACACAAAACAACCATTAAATTCTTCAGCATTAATAAAGGAATTGATTAATAACTCTTCTTTATTGTCCAGATACTTTCTAGAATATAGAGGTAATTTGTTGGAGGCCGTGTATAAATTATGGGCTTGTTTGAGCCATAACAAGGCAGGGAGGTTGCTTTCCTTGGAACTCCTAAGTGAAATTCCCGGTTAGATAATGCCAGATTATGCTGATGCCCTGCCTTAGCTAACAGCCCTAGGTTCAAAAGCAGCTGCCTCTGAGGAACAGGAGGTGGGCCTAACCTGCTAACATCCAGAGGAATTGTTTCTACTATCTTCTTCCTGTTTTCTCAGGAAGTTCTTTACTCAGAATGCCACTGGTATTCCCATTCATTTAAATGACTTCATTTTGGGGAGTTAGACCCAGTCTCCATCAAAGTTGGTCCCAATTGAATTCTGCTCTTTTACTTATTTTCATGTTTTGTCTTATTTCTTAAATTTCTCATACCTTTAATATTTCTAATTTGACTCACTGCCCTAACTTGGGGAAACTGAGTAAACTTCATATGGGTCATGATAGTAATTTAAAACTTGATATGACCTGAATCTTTCTATATTATCTCATAAACATAAAACAAACACTTTCTTTTTTTGGTAATGGGGACTGAATCCAGGGCTTTGTCCATGCTAGGTAAGCAGTCAAAAACATTTATTTTACATCAACTGGCCTTAAATTCATAAAACCAGAAAACATGTAGGGAATTCTAAAACCAAACACAAAGACAAATGCTCTGCTGAGAGCAGAGGGGCCAGTCTATAGTCCTAGCTACATGGGGCTAAGTCAGGAGAATTGCTTGAGCACAGCTGTTCAGGGACCAGCTGGGGAATGTAGCAAAACCCATCTTTTTAAAAAGCACGACTAATTAAAAATTAAAAGTTAAGGGCTGGGTCTGTGGCTCAGAGGCAGAGCGCTTGACTAGCATGCGTGAGGCACGTGGTTCGATCCTCAGTACCACAAAATAAAATAAAGGCATTGTGTCCACCTATAACTAAAAAATAAATATTAAAAAAAAAGAAATTAAGATTCTTATTCAACTACTTTCTAAGATAACACCAAGGTTTTTGTTTTTTTGGTGCTGGGTACTGAACCCAGGGCCTCATGGATTGTAAGGGTAAAAGAAATTGAAGTTAAAGTGTAGAAGTTAAAGTGTAAAAGACCGGGCATTGTAAAAGTTTATAAGCTGCAAGGCCTGAGTTAAAAAGTAAAAGACCAGGTATTATTAAGTTCCTCTGCTACCCCCAAAACCTGAAATTCCTGTAGCTGTTAGGACAATACCCGAACTGCCTAGTAAATATTCCCACTGACTCCCTGGTTGTTTAATAACCTGGGACCCTGTGTAGCTTGTCACGTAGGCATTTAGGCCCTAAAACCAATCAGTTTGAATGTGTACCCCACTTAGGAGTGACCAATCACCCCTGCCCAATCTGTTCCCGCCAATGAATATATACTAATCATGTCTCAGAGTTGTTGTTCAATTTTCCCACGCCTCATGATGATTTGTTCTGATGTATGCAAAGCCCCCGCCCTCCTCAAAAAGTGTACTTAAGCACTGCTTGATCTCTGCTCTGGGCTCTGGGCTGCTCTCCCTTCTCGAGTGGGCACAGAGCCCCAGCATGCTGGAATCTCAATAAACCCCCTCCTGCTATTGCATAAAGTCAGTCTCTTGGTGGTCTCTTCCTCCCACGCTTCGCCGGACCCTTACAGGATGTTACAAACAGATTCTACCTCAGAACTATGCCCCAGCCTCATGATATTTTCTTTTTTTTTTAATTGGTTGTTCAAAACATTACAAAGCTCTTGACATATCATATTTCATACATTAGATTCAAGTGGGTTATGAACTCCCATTTCTACCCCAAATACAGATTGCAGAATCACATCGGTTACACATCCACAATTTTACATAATGCCCTATTAGTAACTGTTGTATTCTGCTACCTTTCCTATCCTCTACTATCCCCCCTCTCATGATATTTTCTAATGTTAGAAAATAATTTTAAAGAATACTAAATCTATACCATTATAATTGCAACATTAGAAATAAATAAGCTTAAATTTTACCTGACATTAAGCTTCTGAAGATTTTCAAGTTCTCTTAGAGCAGAAGGAAGTGATGTTAGCTGATTATCATGTATCTAAAATTATTTTTAAAAAGTCAGTATTCTTATTCTTATAATTAACAACACATGATCTTGGTATTATACAAAATTATTCACTGATAATCCCTGTTCTTCTAATTCAATGACATGACACCTATTTGTAATTTGTTCTGAGTGTAGAAGAGGAAAAGGGGTTTAAAACTGATCCAACTACTGCTTAGAAATCATGAAATAATAAGTTATTGATTTTAAATATTACCAAAATAAAACAAAAAAGCTTCACCTCATCGAGTGGAGTTTTAATGTCATGTACATGTGAAGATATTATTTACATCAACATATACAAAAATTTCATAAGAGAGAGAAGAACTTCTCTCATGTTCTCACAGAAACATACTGTTTTTAAGGGAGAAAGTATCTTGGAGTAGGCCAATTCAATCATTTCACAAATAAACACACACACACATAAAAAAACTTCTCTAGAAATTTCACTATTTTCATTCATTCTTTTTCACACATGAATTAGAGGATTTTTGATGTTGCTATGTAAACCAGAAGTTTATATACTCTGAAATAACTATTAATGCTCCAATTTACCATGACATAGTGACTAGAGACTAAAAACTGAATACCTTAATAAAATCACAAAAATTTGAGTTTAATAGTTTAAGTCAGTGAGATTGAAAGTGAATTACAAAAAAAAAAAAAACCAAAAAACCCTTAAGTACTACACTTGTTTTAATGTCTAGAGTAATAGTGATGATAAAATATAACAATAAGAAAAAAGATGAGTAGAAGCAACAATTAAATACTGATTGTACGTGTTAACACAGAGAATTCTAATAATTAAAAATAGTAGTATCTTTCCTCATTGATAGATATGGAAACTAAAGCACAAATAGGCAACCTTCCCAAAGTCAGTAGCTGTTAAGTTGGAAAGTCAGAATTAAAACCTGATGTTTTACACCCTTAACCATTATGCAATGCATGACATAATAATGTTATTTTCCCTTTGACTGTATCAACTTAACATGAAGAGTTTCCTGCTTATCAAAGCCTAAATTTAGCTTTGGAGTCTCTTCAACCAACAACACATAATTATATTCAACTTACATCAAGAACAGTCAGTGCAGGTAAGAGTCTAAGGTCATCTGTCAGTGACTGAAGTTTATTGTTTGATATGATTAGTTTGGTCAAATCTGTCTGTTCCCACCATCGTTCAGCAGAACTGAAGGAAAGATTCTGATTAGCTTCTTCAGGGATATCCACGTTTATTCTCCAAACACACTGAGGCACTATTTCCACCACCACCATAAAAAAAAAAAAGATATTAGATATTAAATTTTGGTAATAACCATTCAATTTATCTACTAAAAAACAATTTCAGAAACAAAAATTTTCCAATAAGTCAAATAGCAATAAAATAGCTACAGCAAAAGCTGATTTCATTCAAAAACAGACTAGTATGTACTTTATACATTAGATCTCACTTTTTATTTTATTCACTTACACACTAGGTATACTCTGTATAACACTTTTTGATAAATATATAAAATGTACTCTACTATCATGCAAACAAAGTTACAGAAAAGGCTTGGAAATCAGCATTTGTGTTTACAAATTATTAATTGTATTTATAATATCAAAACTTTTGTAACAGAAGTGTATACTGAGTCTCAGAAAGGTCTAGTAGTACTTGTAATAATAATAATAGCTAACTAAAATATCAGGCAATCTTCTAACAAACCAATGCATTTAAACCTTGTAACAGGGTTGGGGGTGTAGTTTACTGGTAAGGCATTACCTGTCATCACACATGAGGCCCTGGGTTTGACCCCAGCACCACAAAACAACCAAAATACATAGTCACAACTCTGTGAGATAGGTGCTATTACCATTCCTATTTTATAGATGAGAAAAAAATGGGGCAAAAAGAAAATGTACAATTTACTCAGGATTCCACAGCTAGTATTAGATGTGATTCTAACCTTGGTAGGACTGTTGTATCTTTTCTAATCGTACTTAAGAGAAATACTGGATTCTACTAGCAACTCTGTTTTGCTAGATATAAAATTATGTTTCTTATTCCAGCATGTAAAACTATGTCATTCTACAGCAACAAGTGATAATTCCTAAAACACAGCAAATGAGACTATATAAGTTAAACAGGGCCATATTATCACTTGAAGTTCCAGATAGTAGCTTATGGTAACAAAGTAGAAAAACTAAAGTTATAATAATATAACCAAACTATTTTAAAGAGAGTTCTTCATTCCTTAACAAAAGTAGGACTACATACATGTTGATGTAGACCTTTGAATTAATATTAATCAAGGCATTCACTGGTTTTGCCCTGATTTAACTGATGATCAAAATCATTAGAGATTAAAAAGAAAGGTGCAATCACAGTTTCAAGTTTAAAACCATGAAGTATAATTCAGAGGGTAAATCTGATACAACGGTGTTATGAGGCATCTACATGTACACTAGAATAAATTATAACATCCCTCTCTTACCCCTTCTCTTGGATTAGGTACTCTCTGCTTCTATATTCTTCTTAAGCAAATGTGAATGATGTAGAATATAAATTCATTTCTGATTCTGTTTTGTGGGTGGATAATTATTTTAAAAGCAAAGTAAAATAAAAAAAACCTTTACTATTCCCAATAGCATTGAGAACAAAAGCGTCATAAAATTTGTCAAAACTATTATTTTGATACATAAGTTTAGATGATTCTATGGGAATGAGAAACAGATCAACCAGCAAAAAGCACATGGACTTATAGACATTATCCTATTGTCAATTAGTGTGCACAATTTCTTTCTCTGGCACTGTCTGTGTTGAACCCAGTTCAACCACTAAGCAATATCCAGAGCCCTTTTTATTTCTTATTTTGAGACAGTGTCACTAAGTTGCATAGGACCTCGCTGAACTGCTAAGGCTGGCTCTGAACTTGTGATCCTCCTGCCTAAACCTCCCAAGTAGCAGGGATTATGGGTGTGTACCACCACATCTGGCTAGTATGTACGGTTTCTAAGTTTTTGTGTAATAGTTAAAAATAAATTCAATTTAAAAAAGAAAAAAAATGGAGACAATAAATTAGACTTTATCAAAATTAAAAGCTTATTTTTCTAAAGATTAAGAAAATTAGGCTAGCCATAAACAGAAAATATTACATAGATATTGGTACACATAGATATCTAAGGACTTGGACTTGTATTCCAAATATATAGTCTTGTAACTCAACAAGAAGACAAATACCCTGTGTAAAAAAAAAAAAAAAAAAAAAAAAAGAAAATTTGAACAAACTTAACCAAATATACACAAATGACTATGAAGCAGTAGAAATGATGATCATCATTACTTAAGAAAATACAAATTAAAATTGCAAGATACTCCCAACATAGACAAAAGAATGCATAATATTAACAAGACTGACAATACAAAGTGCTAGTAATGATGTGGAGCAACTGGATCTCTCATATGTCTAGTACAAAACTGTTTGGTGAGCTTTTATAAGGTTAAACGTATACTTATTACTATTGTCCAGTGTTGAGGGCCACAGCCAAGTCGGGATAAAGCACGGCATTCTGCCAGAAGGGAGTGGTTGAGAGGTGACACCAGCAAGCCATTGAGATGATGATGGTTATGTTAAGCTGTGTATTTAGTTGTATATGGACCCCTGCTGTCCGGTAATAGTTCCTGTTGCCTAGGGTGACCTCTACTTTGGAGTCCCAGTGGGATAGGTGTGGAACCTGCGGGAGAGCTGAGAGAGTTCCCAGAGTTCCTGGAGAGTGTGCCTGGAGTGCTGGTGGAGTTCGGGCAATAAAGTTTCCTGTTTGAACATACAAGTGCTTTGTGGCAGCTCGGTGATTTGTGCCCAGCCAGACTGCAGCAATCCAGCAATTCCATTCTCAGGCATAGAGTCCACAGAAATAATATAGGTCTACTGAAAGACTTATAAATGAAAGCTTATGGAAGTATTATTAATAGCCCAAACCAGAAAAAAAATGCAATGTCTATAAACAGGTAAATAAACAAATTGAATTATATGCACACAATGGACTCTTATTCAACAATAAAAAGAAACTACTGATATAAACAACATAGAAGAAGCTCAGAAACAATTATCCTAAGTAAAAGAAGCCTTAAACAAACAAAAAAAAAAATTGCAATTTTATGATTCCATTTACATGAAATCCGGAGGCAAAATTAATTTACATTGACAAAAAACACATCAACAGTTTTATGGAGCAAACAATGGAGATGGACTGACAAAGGGACATAAGAAAACTTTTCAAGAAGTGAGAAATGTCCATATCTTTATAAAAATTTATTAGTGCATTATAGTAATACATAATTGGAATTTATTTTGATATGACTATACAAGTATAGAATATAATTTACTCCAATTCAGTCCCTAGTACTTTCCCTTTAGCCCCCTCACTCCCACTGTTCTTTCCTCTATTCTACCAGTCTTTCTTCTACTCAGTTTGTTTTTGAAAGGGCATTATACACATACATAAATGTTCAACTCACCGTGGTCTACTCATATATGTACAAAGGATAGTTCTGTCAGTTTCATTCCACTATTCCCCCTTTTCTGTCCCTCTTCCTGACCAAACAATCTCCTTCCTCTACTTCACTGATCCTTCTTTTATTCTCATGAGAGCCCTCCTTTTATTCTTTATTTTGGTCTAGCTTCCACATGTGAGAAAAAACATTTGACCCTGACTTCGTTATATGCATTATTTCACTTAGCATGTTGTTGTCCATTTCCATCCACTTATCAGCAAATGCCATTATTTCATTCCTCTTTATGGCTCTTCTATCCTTCGCTGTGTAGAAGTTTTTTAATTTTATGCCATCCAAATTATTGATTCTTGATTATATTTCTGGTGCTTTAGAAGTCTTGTTAAAAAAGTCAGTGCCTGTGCCTATATGTTGGAACGTCAGGCCTGTTTTCTTCTAGCAATCGCAGGCTTCCTGGTCTAATTCATATCTACTTTGAGTTGAGATTGTGCAGGGTGAAAGACATATTTAGACAAATGGCTATCCAGTTTTCCCAGGACCATTTGTTTAAAAAGGCCATCATATTTCCAAAGTTATGTTTTTGGCACCTTGTCCAGTGGCAGATGACTGTGTCTATGTAGACTTGTCTGTGTGTCTTCTACACTATTTCATTGGTCTTCATGTCTGTGCAGGTGCCAATACTATGCTATCTTTATTACTGTATCTCTGTAGTACATTTTGAGGTCTGGTATTGCTCTTCTTTCTCAGGATTGCTTTGGCTATTCTGGGTCTCTTATTCTTCCAAAGGAATTTTAAAATGCAATTTTAAAACTAAAACTTTCTAGTTCTGTGAAGAATGTCATTGCTATTTTAATGGGGATTGCACTGAATCTGTAAAATGATTTTATACAGTAATTTTGATATTTATTCTACCTAACCAAGAACATGGCAGATCTTCCCATCTTCTAAAGTTTCCTTCAACTTCTTTCTTCAGTGTTCTACAGTTTTCATTGTAAAGACTTTTCACATCCTTGGTTAGATTTATTTTCAATTATTCTCTTTTATTTGTATTTCTTTTTGAGAGTATTATCAATGGTATAGTTTCCTTAGGTTCCTTCTCAGCAGTGATTATTTATATATACTGATCTTGTATCTTGCTACTTTGTTGAAATTTTTAACAACTCTAAAGTCTTCTGGTGGAATTTCTTTTTTTTTTTTTTTTTTTTTTTTTTAGTCTTTTAGATATAGGGTCATATCAACTAACAGATAATTTGACTTCCTTTCCTATGTTTCCCTTTAATTTCATTCTCTTGCCTGGTTGCTCAAACTAGATTTTAAAGGACTATGTGAAATAGCAGTGGTGGGAACGGACATTCCTGTCTTGTTCCTGTTTTTAGAGAAAAAATTTTCAATTTTTCTCCATTCAGTATGATGGCAGCTTTGGGTTTGTTGTACAGAGAAAGCCTTTACAACATTGAGGTAAATTCCTTCTATCCCTAGTTTCTTTAGCATTTTAAACATGAATGGGTGCTAAAGTTTGTCGGATGTTTTTTCTGCACCTAATGAGATAATCATGTGATTCTTGTCCTTAATTCTACGTATATGGTGAGTTACATTTATTGATTTGTGTATGCTAAGTCAACCCTACATTGATATCTATATTTTGAATGTTGTAAGTCAATGCTATAAACGTTCCTCCTAGAACTGCCTCTATACTTCTCAATTTTGTTATGTTGTACCTCTATTCTCATTTGTTTCTAAGGATTTTTTATTTCTCCCTGATTTTGCTATGATCCATTTCTCATTCAAAAGTATATTACTAACCAGTTGCTATAGTGCATGCCTGTAATCCCAGTGACTTGGAAAGCTGAGGCAAAAGGATATCAAGTTCAAAGCCAGCCTCAGCAATTCATTTGTTATCAACTCCATGTGTTTCCCATCTACTCAAAACAACATTAAAATGCAAGTGAGTAAGTCTAACAAAAGAAAGATTTGTTTAAGTTTGGACTAATTTATTACACAGTGTTTGGCACTGAAAACTGGAGATACAACTTAAGAGGTGAGTCAATCAAGTTTAGAACAACTGTGTTAAGGAATCAAGAAACAGAAATGGGATCTTTTAAATTAACTATCTAGTTCCTTGTCTCATAATCCAAACTCCCTTGGATTTCAGTAAAAAAAAAAATTAAATGTTCTCTTTCAACTTCTGAACATATAGGCTTTTTTCTTGTTTTCATTAAGAAATGTATAGGATTTGGTTTTTTTTGACAACATACTCACCTGGAAGCAGGGTTTTTTTTTTCCCTGAAATGAAAATGGTCAGTTTTTATTAGTTATTTAAAATATCCCAATGAGTTACATTAAGCAAGCAGTAGCTAAAACTCAGATTCAGTCTAAATAGTAATGCAGAGCATAGTTTATAAAAATTTAAGATGGTTACTGAAAGCCTAAAGAAACGGTTTATTTTATACTTTTTATCTGTTCTAACTGTATACTTAATAAAATAAATCATTATTACCCTAAAACAGTATGGTTTTTGAAGCTTAGGATCACTAGACCTAGTTACTTAATTGTACAAGTGAAAACTAATCCTCTGTTCTCTTCAAGGTAAGGAAGAAAAGCCTTACAACAATATTTCCCTTTCAAATAATATGGTTTCCAAAGTAAATTGCTTTATTTAATAAATTATCTGCCTACCAATTTTCCTTTCAGTTCAAGTAGTTTCCATTAGAATTTGCACATTCTTTTTTCTCAAACTGTGGCACATTTTTATTTTCCTTAGTGTTAGATGAAACACTTAAAAACATTTCTACACTATTGTTCTGCCACGATTATGCAAACAGAAAGCAACAATCCATATTTTCTTTATCACTCGGTCCTCATTTTATCTAGTTCAGTGAAAAAAAGAGCTGCACTATTTACATTGAAACAAAGAGATGATATATTCTGCTGCTGTTCATAAAAACAGCTGTCAACACAGATATTTTTACTGTTTCTGTAATTCACCCTTTGTAGAATGTCTCATAATTTAAGTCATATCTGTATCTAGCCTTTTTAGATTGCCTTTTCTCCTCTTATATCTCCCCCTAAGAAATATGCTTCTCCAGATGCTCTGATAACTTGATAGCTCATTTCTTTTTTATTGTCAAATAATATTCCATCATATGGATGTACCATTTTGTTTATACACTCACCTTCTGAAAGATATTTCGGTTGCTTCAATTTGGAGCAATTAAGAATAAATCAGCTATAAGTATTCATGTTCAGATTTTTGAGGGGATGTAAGTGTTCAACTCAATTTACGTAAAAACTTAGAAGCATGATCACTGGATCATATAAGACTATGTTTAGCCTTATAAGAAATTGTCGAGCTGTCTTCCAAAGTGACACTACCATTTATCTTCCCACAAGCAAATGAATGAAAGCTCCTTTTGCTCCATACCAGCATTTGGTATTATCAGGTTTTTGGATTTTAGTCATGTTACTAGATGTGTTGTTATATGCTGTTTCCTAGTGATGAATAAAGTCGAATATATATTTATAAGCACATCTGCCAATATATATATCTTCTTTGGTTAGGGGTCTTTTCAGAACTTTGGCCCATTTTTAAATTGGGTTGTTACTTTTCTTCATGTGGAGCATATTTGTCTTTTTATGTCACTTGTTTCTGCTACCTAATTGATGGTTCCATGAGTAAGTAATATAAAAGTAGTCAGTAGCCTGTTGGTTATGGTTCTTAGAGTGTTCTGGAAAGAACTTTGGGTAATGTTTGTTGACATAACCAAAACAATTGTAGATGGTGATTTTTTTTTTCCAATAAACTTTTCCCTTGATCCAGTCTGTACACTGCTATACTTTTAATAAATATTTTTAAAAGTCTTCTCATACTGGGCCTGGTGGCACACACCTGTAATCCTAGCAGCTGCAGAGGCTAAGGCAGGAGGATTGCAAGTTTGAAGCCAGCCTCAGCAATTTATCTAGATGTCTCAAAATAAAAAATACAGGGGCTGGGGCTGGGGCTGAGCAGTAGTGTACTTGCCTGGCATGTGTGAAGTACTGGGTTCAATTCTCAGCACCACATAAATAAAATAAAGGTCTATCAATAACTAAAAAAAAAAAAAAAGGAGAAGGGGTTGATGGTTAAGCACCCCTAAATTCTCGCTGGCAGTACAAAAAAAAAGTCTTCTCATTATCTTTATTTGTGCCTCCAAATATTATTACTTTGAATTATGAATTATATTCAAAAGATATTTTGAAACATGTCTTCTTTCAGATTGCTTTCCACATATATACAAGATATTTCATGTGAAATATAACATGTGAAAGTGTTATGTATGATATGTGAAGGTATACAAATATGCATTTAAATAGTATGTTATTTATCAACTATTTATGTTTCTTCCAGATATTGTGCTAGGTACTAAATAAATAAAATAAAAATTAATGATACCTTCACATAATTCCTTTTCTCATAAGCCTTTTCACATAAGCTTCATTATTATTTATTGGGGGAAGGTAGGTAAGGAATAAATGTGTACAGCACAAGGGATTTTTGTGGCAGTGAAACTATTCTGCATGACAGTATAATGGTAAATACATGATATGAACTTGTCAAAACCCATAAAATGATACAACACTAACAGTGAATCCTAATGTAAATTATAAACTTCAGTTAATAATAGTGTTGTTATTATTGGCTCATCAATTATTAAAAATGTACCTGATGTAATGCAAGATGTTATTAAAAGAGAAAAATGTAATTGGTGAGGGGGAGGAGGTAAATGAGAACACAATGTACAATATGCTCAATTTTCTATAAACCTAAAATAGTTATCAAAGAATGTACAAGTATAACTGGGGAAAAGGCAACACTTTGTTATTATTGTTGTTAAAGAATAAGATGCTGAAAAGAGATGGGAAACCACAAAGTAGCCGGTTGGGGGCAAGATTCTGAAAATCTTTTGAATATTATGCTGAGAACATTATATTGCATCTTGTGAGCTATGAAATGTTATTAAAATGTTTTGTGAGATATGGTAAAATCTGTGTTGGGAAGGTAACTCTTGTAATGACACTAAGAGAGTAAGGTTTAAAGTGAGAAACCCAGGATATCAGGCCATACCATAACAGAAATGCTCAATTTTATTTTATATAGCAGGCATTTTACCTATGTTACTTATATAAACCTTAGTAAGTCTTATTATTTCATTATTAGTGAAAAACTAAGGAACATCTCCATGTTATATGAGCTAAGAAATGGAGATAATGAGGGTTATCCCCAAAAGGAATACAAATATTCCAGAATGATAGTGATTTGAATATCAAAGTTTAGAGTGATAAGACATGAAACTGACGTCTAAAGCCAGTTAGGGAAAGATCTTCTATATTATGGTAACAGAAATCCCTTTTTCATATATAAGCTACAAATACCACAAGCCTTTCCTATTTATACCTTCTTCATCCTATGAAATATTATATATTCACTCACTGAACCCAACAGTTACTGTGTCAGGTTCAATACAACTTAAACAGTCCTGATCCATATCGGCATGAACCCGAGTCCAAATTTTCTACCTAAAAGTTCAACACACTAAATCACATGGATCTAGTCAATAAACACATTCCAAAACATAACTTAGCACTGGAGAATATTCACTCATTTACTTATCATGGCCACAAATAGATCCTACAATACAGCAAACACTATTTTGGGAGCTAGGGATACAACAATGAACAAAAGAAAGCTACCTGACCTTGTGGAAGTAACAGTCTAACTAATGGGCAAGGTAGGCAATAATTAAATTATATAAGTCCTTATAGTGATTCTATTTAAAAAATTAAACAGGTGAGACAACAGTGTGTTACCAGTGGTAATTATGGTGGTTTGGAAGGGCCTCTTAGAAGTGAGCTCTGAGCAAAAACCCTAAAGGAAGCAAGAGAGTCAAAAAAGAAAATGTTCGACTTTAGAAAAAGCAAATATATATGGGAAAAGGAGGCAAGGGAGGGAGAGGGAGAGTGACTGGGTTGGGTGGGGAGAAAAAAGCTTATCTGTAGTTTCAAAGTGTTTATACCCCATCTATAAAAATTCTTACAAATAAAGCAGGGATTTTATGCCATATACTCTTTCATTTATTCATTAAAGTATTTGTTTGCCTGGTTTACATTATTCACGGCACAATAAGTTAATATTCATTAGAAGGAAAATGGAAGGTTTTAATTGCAGTGTAAAAAGCTGAATGTAAGTAAAGGAAAATATTACAGGAAGAATGCTTTATTTCTCCACTTCTCCCACATTGCTCCCTTACCCCCACGCACAGGCCACTCCAAGAGCATCTGGTCTTTCATTGTTATACCCAGATTACTGTTTCTTTGTCTTTATCAGGTTTTTCGGAGTGGCCTCAAATTCATGGACTTTGTGTGGCGTTTATTCCAATCCTCAATTTAGAAAACCTGCTCATCATTCCTGGTCATTAGGACTCTACCCAAGTTCATAAAGAAGAGGTCTCACATTCACTCAAGGCTCACAGAGGAGTAGATAAAATACAGAATTTTAGCGTCAGTAATTTTCCTTAGAGAACAAATTGAGAAAAAGAAAGTAAGAGTCAAAGAAAATATTTTCCCAATATCTGATAGGTAGTTTACTCTACCATTACGTTGCCTATTCCTTCTTATGCGGGAGTCCCTGAAAGCGTCCGGTTTAAATTTTGTCCACAGTCCCAGAAGGGTGCCTGCAACGGAGATGCTGGAGCCAGAGAAGTAAGGAAACTGGGAGGCCATGTCAGTTGAAATGTAAGAGTGCCTGGATTGCCGCACAGGGATCCTGGCTAAGAGGCAAAGCCAAGCTCGAGGAAAGGAGGCTGCCTTGAGCTAGGGCTTTCCGCTCGCACAGCACAAACTGGTAGCACCTTTGAGTCTTACCTTCACTGAGGTTCCTACCCGACAAGTTTAACTGTCCGCTCCTCCTCGCCGCCTTTAACAGCCCCTGGGGCACAGAAGTAGTGCAGTCTCTCCCCTCAGCCCTGAAACCCGCTCGCGGATCCCGCCCGGCAACCCGTTGCAGACGCGACATGTTCAAATCCTGGGTCTGCAAGCGGCAGCCCCACCCATGACGCTTAAATGTGGCGCCGCCAGACCACCCCGCCCCTTCCGCAAACGCGCGCTCTGTGCGCGGAGTTCGTGGCTTCGCGCTGGGCCTTTCGCTCCGTGCGGCGCGGCGCAGATGTCGTCACCGCCAGCTCCCGGGGCTGGAGGACAGAGCAGCCCCTTCAGTTGCCGGTGCCGGCCTAGCGTCCTGGAATTACTTCGCTCTAGTAAGTGGGTTCAACGGGCTTAAGAGGGGCTTTCGGGTTTATTGTTTGCTCTGGTTACTGCGACTCCAGCCTTCTGTATGCTTCCACCGTGGCGAGGGGGTTGGGAAAGGATAACCCTCTCTTCTCCCCTCTTCTAGTCTGAACGTGGGCCTTAACTAAAACTTGAGACCTGGGCGCGGTCTGCAGCCTCTCTGGACCCCAGCCTGTCTGTCGCTGGGGGTAGTGGCACCAGACCTCCGCCGTAAGGAGTAAAAGAGATTTCCTGGTCTTGGAGCCTGTACTCTTGACTCCTGGAGTTAGTGCATCACTCCCGTTGTTGTGTTGAAACAGCCCAACGTTGGAGGGAATGTGAAATCAAAGGATTGGCAACCTAGAAAAAGAGAGGAAAAAAGTTTAAAATGTAAAAAATGTCCTGCCTACCGGACAATTGTAGGAGACAAGTGGACGGTAAAGGAGACAAGTGTGGTACAAGCTTTAGTGAATCACAAACAGCCCGGACTTTGAAGCCCCGGAAGTGTAAGTTCAAATCCCACCTGCTTACTGTTGCTGGCCAGCGAGCCCAGGATCCCTCTGGCTGGCCGGATGTGTCCCCTACATAAGAAATAGACAAAAGATGGAAAAGGGAAGAATGAACGTTAGGCAGTTTTATCAAACCTGGGAGAAGCAGCAAGATTGCTTCTCTCCCTTCATCCCATAAAAAGCAGTTATAATTTATAGGAACAAATGCAGCTGATACCTAGATGTAGAATTAATTGGCAGGAAGAGGAGGCAAAAGGGGGACAAGAGGCAGCAAGTAAACAAGCAGATTTAGTGTAGACCTGAGTGGGCAATCTTCTTTCCTGCTCGCCATCATCTTTAGAGCCTGTATGTGGGACTGGTGTGTGTGTGTTGGGGAAGAGGGCGGGGATATCTCAGCCCTTTAGCTTCCTTTCTCAGTAGGAAGGATTTTGTTCCCAGCAATGTCAAGTTCAGTCAGTTTCATTTCATACTGTGTATCTAAAGCAGTTTTACTCGACAGCTTTTGAAAGTCATTCTTTTCATTACTTTAGGAATAACAATTTCTAACTTATAAGCTTTTGGAAATAACTTGATGAAAGCAATAGTTTAAATCCCTTGGTTGAGGGAAGGGACTTGGGATCAGAATAAAATATGGAAAGTTTGTCCAGTAAGTCCGTGTTTCCTGGAAAGTTACAGTTTATGTCTGAAAGGTTCAGTTCATTAAGTCATTCAACAAGTGTTTATTAAGAACTCACCCTGTATAGTACTCTTCTGGGTGCTAGACTTTTTCTTCTCCAGAGTGATTTTGTCTTAAAAGCAGTTATTCTCCTAACCTCCAGGGAATCTACTGTGGATCTGAAGTGTTAATTGAACAGTAAAATGACGTCTCTTGACAAAATATGCATTATGCAGTTTTACCTGAATCCAGGTTCATGTCCTTGTTGCATGTAAGATTTGGTTTTAAACACCCTATTTTTTTCTTTCTTCATATTCAATATAGTGACCAGTTTTGCACATGAAGAAATAGAGGCTAAATGAAGTTAGGAATCTTGCCTAAGATCAGAAATTTCTATAAGGAGCGTGGCCAGGCAATTAAACCTGGATCTTTCTCCAACCATGAGTTGCCTAGTGGCTTTTCATAATTTCCAATTTGCTTTTATTAAGGAATCATTTTAAAGAATACTTCAATTGTATTTTGTTGTTGTTTTTGCAGTGCTGGGGATTGAACCCAGGGCCTTGAGCGTGCTAGGCAAGTGCTCTACCACTGAGCTACATCCCTAACCAATTTCAATTGCTTTAAAACAAATTTGAGAACAAACTTTTTCTGTTTTCTAGGAGGTAACACTCTACCTTAAGATAATAAATTGCTGCAAAATTTTGCAGTAACTATTCCTCTATCTACAACAGATTCTTGCTTAGTTTTGCTCTTAAATATAGCTAGGTGTACTTGTTTGATTCATTGTGATTCTACTGGAATCTACTGAATTCTAATCATTATTGATGTTTAATGACATCATGTTGAAACATTGTTTCATTTTGAATAAAAGAGGCATATCCTATTTAATGACAAAATAATTCTGAAAAACTCAAGTGACCATATACTTGTAAATGTCAACAGATGTAACTGACATATAAAAATTTTACTAGCATGTAGCTGTAATAAAAATGGAGATTGAGGAAGTAAAAATTATTACCTCATGCAATTGGGAAAATTATATGTCTATCTCAAATTGATGGATACTGAAAGCTAATCCACTTGGATTAAATTTCTTCTTCTTTTTTTTTTTTAAGTCTTTCTTTTATTTATTTTTATGTGGTGCTAAACCCAGCGCCTCGCACATGCTAGGCAAGCACTCTACCACTGAGCCACAACCCCAGCCCCTGGATTAAACTTCTTTATGAAAGTAGTTACAATATTATATGGTTATATTAGTGGGAATTAGGTCTTTATATTAGTTGCATTACTTAAAAGTGCATTAAAAACAAAAGTTCTAACCTTTCAACACAGTTATGAAAATGAAATTGTTAGCTTTTTTAAAAAATGGACTTTATGTACATTATTAAAATAAAATGAAAAGGTTATCTCCTGAGTCAGGCTGGCTACTGTTGTACACCTACTTTAGTAGCAGAATTATCTAGCTACAATTTATTATGTTCATTTTATTTAAGTACTGAAAGTTTTACTTTTTAAGCTTCTTTGCTAACTGAAAACAGAAACTAAAAAACAAAAATGTTAAGCACAACAATCATATGACCCAAAGAACTCTATTCTGTTTTGTAATGAAAAATAAGACTTTATCAAATTAAGATACAGCAGCTATCTTACATTAAAATTTAATAAGGTATTTTCAGATGTGGTTGTATTTGGGAAAATTATATGTGTATCTCAAATTGACGTAAAACATTGCTATGTATTAGATTTATTTTTTCAAAGTTGAAAGGTACAATTGATAAGATGGAGTTACTGAAACAAATCTAAAATTTCTACTAAGGGAAGATAAGGTTAAATTTGTTTAAAAACTATAATCAAGAACAAAGCAAGTCTGCTTTGCAAACATTTCTCTGAAGTTTCTATTCATGTAAAATAAAAGATTTTGCCTGTTTGAAGTAGTATTACATTTATCTTTCAAAATATTGTCTTATCTATGAGAACTTGTTATCTTATGTAAAAGTTATTGAGACAACATTTTAGTTCATGTTACAAATACCAATTTGTAATTTCATATTTGTTTTCCCTTTAGGTGTTTAAGTACCAACTTTGGAAAATAGTAAAAAAATTCTTTGAAGGCAATACATATTTTTCATTTTTATTAGTAGTTTTTCAAATGCGACTTTGAATTGAATTCTATTATTATTAAGAGGTGAGTGAGATAATTATTTTTCTTAGTGGAGAAAGTGCATTTTCTTTATGATTGTACAATTATGTATTCTTTGTGTTTTCCCGCTGCTTTTCTTCATGCTTTTGAATCATGAAGCAAGTTTCCTGCTCTAAGAGGTTTAATATTTGATTCTAATATTTGATCTTAGATTCCTCTCTATTTTTGATATAAAAGAATTCTAGTTTACTGCTTTAGGAAGATAAAAAGCCTTTTATTACACGTCAGTGTTTTGGAGACACTAGTAAAATAGATGTATCCTAAATACTTTTAGTTTTTGTTATTGTTGTTTATTTTCTTTCTACTGAAGAAAAATGAAGAAGATGGTGGATAAACCATTCTTGCAAATGCCAATTAAGATAAGTGCTATGGTGTTGAGATTTGTTTACTAGTTTTTCTAAAAATCATCTGAAAATGGTTCTTATTATTCCTTGTAATTATTATTTTTAACCTTTGATAGCTATTACAGTATTCCTACTCTTTTTTTTAAGATTAATATGTTGCACAACTTTAAATATTGGTTTTAATATTATGATGGGTATTACAAATGAGGGAGCTTTGAATTAGTAAAGTAATTCAGAGGTAAAATTTGGACACCACAACCTTATAGATCATCCTCACAGTACTGTTCTATTTTTGTCTTAGCATATACAAAATCTATTTTATTTTTTTTCCTGTGGTACTAAGGATCAAACATAGGGCCTCACACTTGCTAAACAAGCACTCTACTACCACTTAGCTATATCGCTAGTCTGAAATCTACTGTTTTAAAGTTTAGCTATCACTCCCTGGAAACAATTTTATTCAGTTCAATTCAGTTTGCCACTTATGTACTTTTAAAAGAGAGTAAATATTTATAAGTGGCAAATATTGTTCCACATGAGCAAAGCTCCCCTATACTTCTAATAAGACTTAATAATATGATCTTTGAGGCTTCATCCTTATTCTTGTTATGGTTTGGATATGAACTGTTCCCCTAAAGCTCCTATATTAACACAAGCATATTCACAAGTGAAATATTAGAATGTGCAATTTGTGAACCAGTGTTTCTTCACCACGCCCTTCAGCCATGCTGTTCTGCCTCTTTTGAGGCCTAGAGAAATGGACTTGGCCAACCACAGACTAACCCTATGGAACTTTGAGTCAAAAGAAACTTTCCTTCCTCTAAGTTGTTCTTGCCGGGTATTTTGGTCACTGTGATGAAAAAGCTAATGCATACTTAATGTCTACTATGCAGATATATGAGCCCAGCCTTGCTCTTTATCATTCTAGAAGTACTTATTTTTTGCTTAACACAAAGCATATTTATCATTAGCATGGTTAGGTCTATATTCCTGTCTTAAGGTGCTGACCTTTTTGCTTTTCTTTTTAAACTCATTGCCTAGAAATGTTACCTCTCCACCATCTCTTCTGTCTCTCAAAATAATTGCTTAACAAATGTCTTTCAAGTGGTTTAGACTTCACGTGAGCTAATTGTGGCTTAAAATTAACAGCAGTTCATAGTTTCAAGGGAATGGGATGGCTACTGGGTGAAAAGCCTAATTGCCTTTAAAAATTACTTATGCTTTATCATTTATTTTTTAGTTCAGATTATTTCAGGTACTTAGTAATATTTTGCTTTGTTGGTAGTTTTTAATTTGTACTTTGGTCATTTGCATGTCTGTTCTGATCCATGCCACAGTACATTTAATATTATTCAAGGAAATGTGCAGGTGTTTGTGTTGTTTGGAAGTATGAATATTACTGTTACTCAAAAAATGTGGAAAAGTTAAGTGAAGCCTTCCTAAAAGAATTTTCTATAGAAACATTTGCAATTTATTAAGAAAGGGAAGATTTTGTTTAGCCATCATCTGCCTATGCATGCAATTGGTAATGTGCTGCTTTGGAGTCAAAATGATTATGAAAATGTGAAACCTATTTACATTGTTGTCATGTTTGTATTGCAACAGCCTCTTAAGGGAGAGAGTGCATCATTACAATTCACATCTTTGCTATCACTTAGCATCTTATATAGTATTTTCATATCAATTTAATTTTGATAGTAATGCTGTTTAATAAGTGTTGCTGTTCGGTATTACTGTTGTATTTATCCACTGAAAAGTTGAAGAAATTGTAGAGTTTGAAATTGACTTTCCTGTAAGTTTATGTTAGATGCCTGTGTGCTGGGCACTCTGTTTCATCCCTATAGCATTTATAATCTTAAAGCTAAACTTAAAGCTATATGTATCATTGTCTCTATTTTTTATATAAAGGTAAGGGAGATCACGTGGTTAATTAGTAGTAGTACTTATTATGATAGTTCAGAACATGGATAGGGAGTGGAACGGGAATTGGGTGGGTAAAATAGAGGACTGCTTTTTTTTAACCTTCATATAGTTTACATTTTTAATATTTGACACATTACTTTACAATTTTTAACATGTTTTGTTAAAATATGAAATCTAAAGTAAGAAACTACGCTTTGTAAATTGGTTCTTCCTATTCATATTTTTCATGTGAATTATGAAGTTAGAATAGCCCAAGGTACTAGCTTAAAAAAAGAATGATGGTATAAAATGGAGCCCATTTGAAAATAGCCATTCATTTTTCAAAATAAGAGGTTTTAGATAATTGAGAACTCAAAACTAATCTTTATTCCATCCCATTTCACAAGTTTAATTGAGTTATTATGATTAGCAGTAGTAGGAAACAACACAGAATAGTGGAAATAATAGGCTTTGAAGAGAGATATCTGGTTGGTTGGTTGGTTTTTTAATACCTGCCTGCCCCTTTGTTACTTGTTTTATATATTAAGCCAGTTGCTTATTCCCCATAACTTAGATAAGGAAATGGAAGTACAAAGTAATGAGCCAGAAGTCACAGTTACTTTAATTAGTAGTGGAAACCCATTAGTTTGACCCTGGGGCCTGTGTTAGTAATCACTCTGGCACCTTTTAAGTGTTATAAGGATTAAAGGCCATTTTAAAAGCATTCAGTCTTATCACTAAGTTGAGTACACTTTCATTTTTTTCAGTTTTGTAAGTGTTTAAAATTAATTTTCTTTTGTGAAGAGAACGTTAATTTTACAGCATAGAAAAAAGAAGTTAAAGGTCAAATGATGCAAATGTCTAATTCCTTGATTAAGAAAAGCTAATATGAAAAAGCTAGAAACTATTTAACAATACATATAATTCTATTGAATGCCCCCCAGTGGATTTTTTTTTGATTGTAAAACATTCCCTCAAATGGCCTTTGCTCAATTGAAATTCCAAAAGAATCTTATATAACTTAAAAATTGTACTGAGTAATCAGTGTTCCCTAGCTAAATGTTTCTGTTGACCCTACCCAATCCAAAAAGGAAAACTAATCTGTACAGATAAATCAACTGATTTTTTTCCCCCAAGCTCTAATTATAGCTGAGAATACTGTGCATAAGAATGTTGAAAATGGTGTCTTTTTCCCCCCCTTTTTTTTATTGGTTGTTCAAAACATTACAAAGTTCTTGAAATGGTGTCTTTTTAAAAGAAATTTTTTTTTCAGTTGTAGATAGACTCCATACATTTATCTTATTTATTTATTTTTTTATGCAATTCTGAGAATGGAACCCAGTGCCTCACACATACTAGGCAAGCCCTCCATCACTGAGCCTCATCCCCAGCCCCTGGAAGCAGTATCTAAATGGTTAGACCACTACTACTTTTTTCCTCTGTTAATCATGAAAACAAGGCTGTGACAAATTACCACATACAGATTTTTGCTTATAATTTCAAGGTGTTCTATCATTTTTTAAACATATAGACAGAATCACTGCTATTGGAAGACAGTATAAACAATGCAAAAGGTGTATTTGGAAATAAACTTAGGTAGGCTTTTTGTTGTGTTCTGGTGTGTGTGTATTTGTCCATGTCCATCTGCCCACCTGTTAGTCCCCTAGTACTAACTTATTAGCTTCTCCATTTAGATGGAGAAAGAAGAAAGAGAAACATAGAATTTATAATTTTTATTTTAAAACAGGTAAAGTTTATAGAATTAGAACTAGAACAGAAATATAATTGTGTAATTTATAAGTTAGGGATAGAAAATAAAGTAGATCTACAGATCAGTTTTTCAGATTCACAAATTTATAGAAGTAGTAATTTATTTCCAGGGTTTTCCTTACTGATGTGAATAGTTATAGGGGAAAACAAATTTATATCCCTCACTTTGAGATTTTTTACCTCAACTAAATTTCCCCTTAAAGCTCACAGTTAACATTACTGTCTTCATTCACCCAGCCTTTTCTGCATGCACATCCTATATATACCTTAGTAATGAGCTACCTGCCTGACAAGACTGAGCACGTTGTTTGAAGCACTTGTAAAGTTTTTAGCACATGATTGTATTCAGTAAGTTTTTTATCACATGCTGTCTTTGGTCCAGTATAATGTTGTTGGTCGCTAGGCAGCAAGGTGCACACCTGTAGTTCCAATTACTTGGAAAGCCGAGGCAGAAGGATCAGTTGAGCCCAGGGGTTTGGTGCCAGCCTAGACAACATATCAAGACCTGTCACTTTGATAAGGAGGGTGATGAACAGGGAGATCAGGAACACTAAAGTTAATATTTGCCTTCCCTGTTCTCAAAAAGTATTTGTTAAGGGGAAGACAAATAATTTTGATAAAAAGGCTTTTGCTTGTGCAAGATTTGAAGTATTGTGTAGATAGGCACGATATCACCATCTTTTCCATTAGTGTAAACAAAAGTTGGTAACAAAAAAAACAAGTGACCTGCATTATGTAACTGGGAAAATGGTATCCATCAAGTAGAGTGATTGTATATAGATGTATTACATGAAGAACTTAGATCTAAATGCACAAGATTTTTTCACAAGCTTGAGACTGGAAAGAACTAAAGCTGTTCTTTATAGTATTGGTACCATAAGAGGATTGGTATTATTTTGAAGATTTGCCTAAGCATTATTCTCTGGTATTCTTAGGCATCTTTTTGACATTCTATCAATCAGTTTAAATTTTCTTATCAATGTAGTAGTGTAGTGGTGGTCCCTGCCTACAAGCAGGAGGACGTTTTGGGTCTTCAAAGTATTATGGAGAACTTTTAAGTCATATTTTAAAAGCCTATCAGTAAACACGTACTTTTCCATAGTATGACTGCGGGGGGGCATTTTGATTAGAAATAGCATTAACTGTTAATAAAAATTATAACATTTGACATTCAAATGTAACTAGAAGTTTTCCCTAATCTCCCAAAGATGAGTTAAGTGATCCTGCCTTGTGCATACTTATTTCACTATGACAAGATCTTTTTGTAATTCTCCCTTTGAAATATAAAGTGGAAAG
Organism: Callospermophilus lateralis; assembly: GCF_048772815.1. Classification (NCBI taxonomy): domain Eukaryota; kingdom Metazoa; phylum Chordata; class Mammalia; order Rodentia; family Sciuridae; genus Callospermophilus; species Callospermophilus lateralis. The sequence goes on along the minus strand of NC_135311.1, from coordinate 87,631,642 downwards.
CAGTGGTCGATGGAGCAATGATATTTGAAAGCTTCAAACTTGTAATTTATTTCGTCTTATCTGGAATACTCTTCCCCAGAAATTCAAATGGCTGTGGATACAGATACCAGTGATTCAAAACAATAATTGCTAAAACGTAGTTTTTTGTAAGGAAGTGAATGCTTTCGAAGAAGAAGGGGGAAAAAAGCCTTCTGAAAGACAAGGAGCTAAAGGGAGAATACGCTCTCCGTCAGTCCGCGCTCCCTCTTGCGTTTCTACAGCTGCGCCTGCGCGGGGAGGAGCTGACGGTGACGCACCCGTGCGCCGCACAGCATTGTGGGGAGCTGGGGTCCGCGAGGGTGGTGGTTGGAGGCGAGGTGGGGGCGGTCGTTTGTTTTCTCGTGGTCTCGAACTCGCGCGCTCTCTTCCCCTCCTCCCGGCGTGCAGCGGGGAGGAGAAACGGCGGCGGCGGCGGCAGCAACAGCAGTGGCTGTAGCATCGGATACCCCTCTTTCCTTTCTCGTGAACCGGTTCCTCTTCCCTTTCCCTCTCACTGTTTGTTGTGTGTTTGATGTGTTAAAGCAGGAGCGAGAACTCGAGCAGCGCCATGAGCAACACTACCGTCGTCCCCAGCACTGCGGGCCCGGGCCCCAGCGGCGGGCCGGGTGGCGGAGGTGGCGGCGGAGGCGGTGGCACCGAGGTAATCCAGGTGACTAATGTCTCCCCGAGCGCTAGCTCTGAGCAGATGCGGACTCTCTTCGGTTTCCTAGGCAAGATCGACGAACTGCGCCTCTTCCCGCCGGAGTGAGTATCGTCCACCATCACCGTTTTTGCTAACGCCGCCCCATCCTGGGCCTAAGCAACACCATTTCCGTAGGCCCTGTGGCTGTTTTCCCTGCCAGGCTACGTTAGTTGGTGGCGGTGGTTGCATTTATAGACGAAAACATGAGTTTTAGGCCTACAAAAAAATGTAGAGAGCAGAGAAGACTAAATGTTTAGGAGACAATGGCTCTTAATTTTAGGATTTTTTTTTCTTTTCTCAAATTGTGCCAACGTGGTCGTTTGCTTTGGGATAAAGCAAGACAATCTGTCTTGTCATTTCGCGTATAGGTTAAATTCATTTTTTAAAAAAGGCAAGGTGTGTTTTTTTTTCTCTGCGGTCTTTGGAAGAAAAGTAGCAAAACTATTCAGGCCAGCGTTAATTTAGTGTTAAAATTTGTAGGCCGCTATTTATTTCTAAGTATTGCTTTTAAGTGATTCTGACCCAGGGAATATGACAGGACAGATGATTAATTCAGTGAGCCTGAATACTTGATTTATATATGTATCTACACACACACACACACACACACACAATGTAATATGAAGAGTCCTAGTGTTTTTCTTTTTTTAATGTACAGATTTAAGGTATTTCTCATTCTTGAGAACGAATTTTATAGAATGTCGACATTTTGATTTAGAGTGTAATGACTTCTTTTTTGTCCTTCTTTTAAAAAGTTATGAAGAAAAAGTATTGTAGCAAACATTTGAAAAACAATTGTGTGCTCTTTGTAAATGCTTATTAGATGAAAGTGAAAAATGTTAGTGAGAGTTTTATGATGTCACTTGAATTCTAAACCCAAAATTGAGATCCTCAAGAAATCTGTTGTGGTTAGTGTAATAAATCATTGATTTTTGTACACTTCTGATCAGTAGAATAATAAAATTAAATCATAATGAAGTATCTAAGTATTATCACATTTCATGACTTTTTCTGTTTTCCAAAGACTGTTCAAATTGGTGTGTTCTTGATTTTTAAGTAAAATGTACATGTGGAGAAAGGATTCAGTTATTGCCTCAGATGTGCTGTGGAGTTTTGGACACACATGTTATTTTGAACAGAAACTTCTTTTGTAATGGACAAATTCATAACATGAGCTACAGAAGGGGATGTTTTGATGATACTCAGCTTTTTCATAATTATCATTAAGTTGTTTGTAACATTAATAGTAAAATGACAAGAAATAAGCGATATGTTTGAATATTTTATTACTGAGGTAATAAAATAATTTGAGATGCTCAGTTTGCTACATAATTCTTTCCACTTCCACAAGTTACTAAGAATTTCATATAGTTGCTGACTTTAAAGTGCTTTTTTGTTCTCTGAGGATACTCCCCTATGGTGCATTTATGAAAAGTATAAGAAGTTTTGGGCATTTTACTGGTTCATTTTTTTTACTTAATGAGTGGGCAGTATCTTAGAGGAAGCCATGATGGACAAGAATCTGCCTTTTTTCTTTGTAATCAGGTGAATGGTTATGTCCATCATAACCCTGATAGCTGCTGGGCAATTGTTCATCCAGTCGTGTGACCTGGGGTGCTGTCCATTTGGAGGATTCCTTTCCCTGTATTAGAAGATAAATATTGATACAATAATGCTCTTTGGCTCTCTACTGTATGTTCCCACATACAATCATTTTCTTCTGAAAATATAGTGACTGTTATATAACTTAGTGGGCCTCTAGATTTGAGCAGTACTATTGATGGTTAATTTTTATCTGTTTAATGTTGAGTTTTATTTGTTCCTTTATTTTTCTCAATAGCTAGTCTTATCTGAAAATTTGATAATAATTGATGATTTCTATAAATTCACTAGAGTTATCAGTAGTTTGCCACGATTAATGTGCTTTGAGCTCCCAGTGGTACAAATTGGCTCATCACTCCATAAATATTTTCTTAACACGGAATAAGATTGAATGGCTCTATTGTGAATACGTCTTCACCTGATTTTGTGTGTTTGTTTGTGTGTGTCATTTGGATATATTTGTATGTTTTTAATTTCCCCCAAGAAGGCATTCATATCTGCCAAGAATTCTTTTCTCCCAGAATGCTCTTGACATACGTGCTTCCATTTGTTTCTCAATGGTCACTTTAATCAGAGAAGCTTTCCTTGACCACTGTATCTAAAAATATGGCTGCTCTGTATCTTCTCTATACTACTTAGCACTGCTTGGGTTTTTTGTGTTGCCCCTGTCACCAATTGACAGGTAAGTTCAGCCTTCTCCCTGTCATTAGAATGAGGTTCTTGAGTTCATCAACATTATCTGCAAGGCATTTTTTAAGTACATATATGTACCATGTACACCTAGCGAAATGCTTCAGTTTTAAATGTCTATTTTGGGGAAATTTTTCTGGGATTATATCATGTATTTGATAGATTACTGGAGAAGGTATCCAGCTTGGTTTTGCTATTGGATTTGTCTGTTATTTCAATTCCTTAAAGCCAAAAACTACTGGCCTGTGGTTTTGCATAGAGAAATGTTGTCTATCTTCACAGGACAGGAAAACAGCCCTGCAACTATTTGAAAGCATCTATCATTGTCTCCTACATTTGTTTTCTTAAACTGTCATGTTGACTAGTTATTGAAACATATTGGAAATTCAACATTGTTTATCTACTGTAAGATGCTTTCATAATTTTTCTTGCCTTATTCATTACAAACCCAGAAGATGTATTTGACCTTATTTTCAAATAGTGAACTGAAATTCTCATAGGTTGTTTTGTCTGCCCAAGCTAAGCTATCAGTGTCAGAACTAGCATTTGAACTCTTAATATGTGACTTTTCCCCTACCATTGGATCGGGGGTTTGTTGGTTTAGTGAAGCAATTTGTGAGTTGTGGTATTATTTAAGTAGATACTAAATGTTTAGTTTTAATGGGATTTCACAGTGGAGAATACAACTGGAGTGCTTATTAATTAATGATCCTAGTGAAGCATGTCAGTTATACAGTAACATCTACTGTAGCACTGAATATATTTTAAAAGAATTTAATTCGAATTTGAAGAAATGTTTGTTTTAATGCAACATTTTGCTGTGCATTTCTTTATATATTATAGGTCAGTAAAATTAAGTTTTAGGTGAATGTCATCTTTCTTACATATGCTTTGGGGGGGGGCTTTGGAGATACTTTGCTCTATAAGCTCAAAATTCTACAATCAGAAATGGTTGACACAGTGTTAAGGTAAGAGTTTAAAACCTGGGATTGGTGGCCTAAACCAGAGGTTCTCCAACTTAAGTGGCTGTGAATATGTACTTTAGGTGAATATCAGAATTTTGAATTTTATGTATGCATCCTAGAAGATTATGAAACGGCCCTCAGAGGACACTTTAGAATAACTTGAGGGCTGGGAATGTGGCTCAATGAGAGAGTACTTTGCCTGGTACTCATGAAGCCCTGGGCTGGATCCCAAGCACCCGAAATCAATACTATCAGCTTTTAAGGTGGAAGACAAAAACATCATACAGGATTTTTCCTAACAATCTTCTCATTTGTCCCTGTGTCATCTAGACTTACACAAAATTCCAGAGTGCAAAAGATTGCCCAGTAAATGGAAATAAACTGAACACATAGGCAGTTCTGAAGAAACTATTCATTACATGTTCTTTAACAGTGTTATTTTCTATCATTGTACTTGTTTTTTCTTTTAATCAGATAACAATAGTGGTAAAGAATTGGTAGAGAGTGCTTGCTATGTGCATGTGCACATATGCTAGACAAGCACTCTACTGCTGTCTGCCGCTTATACATCCAGCCCTTTTCTTTTTTTTTTTTTTTTTTTTTTTTTTTTTTGACTTTGGGACAGAGTCTCATTAAGTTGCCCAAGCTGGCCTCAAACTCACGATCCTCCTGCCTCAGCCTCCTGAGTCCATGGGATTACAGGCGTGTGCCAGCCACCTCACCAAGCTGTTTGGTTTTTTTTGTTGAGGTTTAAGGAAATGACTGCTGGGTAAGAAAAACCTTATTTCAGACATCAATAAGAGTTCAGTGCTTTTTCCTCTAGAAATCTTCATTTAATTAAAGGAGAATTGAGAACCTGGATTTTTTTTCCCCCCACAGATGCTTTTAATGTGTTACCAAGGACAATTTGATTGTTACTGCCTTTGGGCATTGGTTTTCAAATAACTTGATTTAGGATTGAAAACCCTGCCTTTTTTTTTTTTTTTTTTTTTAATCTTTTCCTTTCACAAGAAATTGGAACCCTATTTTTTTTTTTTTAAGCCTACTTTTTTTCCTTTTATCTGAGGAAGCAGCTTGCTGAGGAAAGAAGCTTTTCAACTGGTGAAGTAATACAGGGGTGAACAGGTGCCTAAAACTTTAAGCACCCTTTGTGTGCTTAAAATTTTTCTTTGAAAGTGCTCCAATCTAAAAAAGACCCAATTGTTGAAAGTGCCTAGGAGTCATAGCTATCAGTTAAAAACATCAATGTATGGAACCAGTTCATTATGCAGGTCAAGAAAACTCAGATATACCTCTTAATGATAGTCTTTATTTTTGAAGTGGAAAATTCTTAAGTTTTTTTACCCTGAGAAATTAGCAGAAAGAAAGGTTTGTAAACCAAAACTAAACAAATAGTTGATATGAGAGCTGGTATGTGGACCATTGTAGAGCATTTGCCTAGTCCTTGGTTCAGTCCTCAGCACCATAACATTGATATTATGAAAAGCATGTTGATATTTTTGTGATCTCACTTTGAGATTAAGAAAACTCTTTTTAACCTGATACATTGTAGATTTAAATAGGGATTAATACGTATTTATTTAGAGTGCAACTTTCTACATTAGTGTACAATACATTATTTTTCTTTTGGATTGGTTAAAAGAAATGTATGTGCAATTACATGTTTTTTTCTGATTATTTTACTTGGGGTATAAGCATTGGTTTGCAAACAACCTTTGTGTCTATGCTGATAATCTTTTTGTTTGTTTTTTGTTTATTTTTTTAGTGATTCACCTTTGCCAGTCTCATCTCGTGTCTGCTTTGTTAAGTTCCATGATCCGGACTCAGCAGTTGTGGCACAGCATCTGACAAATACTGTATTCGTTGACAGAGCTTTGATAGTCGTACCATATGCAGAAGGTTTGTGCTTTGTTTTAACTACCTGTGTGGGCATCCTAAGATGACCATCTACCTCAGTATAGTTGTAGAATGAGCACTAGTAGCATGTTACAATCTAAGCAATTAACATTTTGAAACCCTTGTTATACTGCAGTACATAATTCTTATTTGCAGTTTTTTTTTAATTCTAATAATTAGAAATCAGATATTTTAAAAAGAATCTTATCTTTTGCTTTCACATTCATTGAAACCACTCCTAATTGTAACTCTGAGATACATCTACTTTGTTAATGTTAGATTTTATGAAAAAGTCCCAAAGGTAAATGGCTAACTAAAAAAAAAAAAGAAAGAAAAAGAAAAAGTTCTTCAAGTGCATGTTGTTTTTGTTTTAAATAAGTGACTAGGTTAGTCTAATTTCCTTGAACTGATAACTTGTGCAAAAACAAACCAAAAAAAAAAAAAAATCCCACCTTGAATTCCAGTATACCAAGGGTTGCAATGATACTGGTTTTTGTGAAAGTTCAAGATTTCCTATAGCTTAGGTGCCAGATGGGCACTGGGTATTTTGTTTTTATGCCAGATTTTCTTGTTCATTCTTGTTATATTTTCTAGAATATCTCTAAATAATAAATTCTTCTCTCTGTTATTTGTGTGTGTGATTTTTGTAGTGGAGAAGGCAAATGCAAAACCCTTCCAGATGACTGAAAAACAGTGGGTCCTCTGCAGCTACAGGGGATTCTAGACATTAACTAAAGGCCAGCAAGCACTCAAGTCCCCCAAGTGTTTTCCTGGTGTAATCATTTGTTAACTACATTTTCTCTCTTTTTACATTTTAGGCTGTTAATTTGACAGAAAAATATGAGCAGGTTTTTTGGATCTAAAAAAGCCACTGTGACAAGACAACACTATTTTAATGCCATTTTGTAAAAATTTCTAAGGCATATTTTATAATTAGTTTGTTCCCAGTGTACTGCTACTTGATTTGCTTTTTGGTAACTATAAATTTTGATCAAAGAAATCACATGATAAAATTAATGGATTTTAAGTTAATAATTTAATTTACTGACCAGGATTTACTTGCTTTCCCCTTTGTTTAATAAACTGGTCAGTGGAAGCAGAATCTTGTTATTGTTGATTTTAGATGCTATTGGATCTTTGAATACAAATGTGAACATTTACACCATACCTTGTAAAAGTTGTGAAATGTCTAAATTTGGAGAAATTGCCTCTGGTTTTCTAAAGAAATTAAGTTATATTCAGAGATGGGTTAAGGCATGCTATTTAATAAGTACATTTATCTCCATAATATTAAATTGTATGGGCTCAATTTTAAGGTTCTTAAAAATAGATAATTTTTGAGTTAGTATGTTTTGGTTAAGCATTTCTTTTATGTCACTTGTGCCTATTATAGGATAAGACTAAATCACCAACAGAAAATTGTTACAGAGTTTACAATTCAGGATGAGTAAAATATATATAGGTCTTGAAACAAGGGTCAAACCATGTGAGTAATATGCAAAATGTTTGAGTTAGCCATTAAATTTAAAGAATGCTTTTTGGCAAAGTGTTACAGTTTCCAACCCTGGAACATAATACAGTATATCATATAACTGACTTTCATAAATATTTTTAGGTCCCAGTAATTTTTTAGATCTGGTTTTGAAAGTGAGGTTGGGGAATACATAAGAGAATTACAGAAGTATTTAATTCTGAAACCTATTTTTGCTATATTTAATTATGGTATGATATGCTGTATTCATGTTATCTCCACTAAGTAATTTGATGTATTCAATTCCTTTGTCACCATTCACTCTGGTTTTAGCTTTTACACTTTGGTGTTGGCTCTTGGTCAGTTGTTTTAGAACAATAGACAAAAAATCTACGGTAAGGAACAGTCTTAATTGATAAAACATATAGCCAGTTTGGAAGGAACTCTTTAAAGTAATGGATATGGGGGTTATTTAGGTTCCTTTGGTTAATGTTTGTTTCTTTTGTCTGTTTCTTTTTCTTTCATTTCTACACATTCATGCAGTATTTCATGGTTCTATCAAAGCAGCAGTAAAAAAAATACTCTTGACGCATGAAAATTAACTGGTGAGGGGCCTCATTGCTATTTTTAAATTGTAGTTTTATTTTTAAATAGTTTTTTTTTTCTTAATCAGAGGATCAGATGCATGACTTTTTTTTTTTTTTTAATGGATGCAGATCTTCTATCAGGTGTCTCACAATAAATTCAAGAGGATTTTAGTTGGCCAGAAATGTTGCAAATGCACTAATTTGACTAAGATGTTGATACTTAATATATCCTCTTGAGACATAATTTTGCATGCAAAATTATCCCTTAATCTTTATAGGTTTGTTAATATTAATGCATAAATGCCCTATATCTAAATGATCTTCTCCCCCTTCCCCTCCATAACTCTTGGTATCTAAATTGATGACAGCTCTGACACAAGCAAGATAACAGTGCTGTGTAGTATACATTTGTTTATATTATCGGCACTTCTCAGTATAGGTGGAAGGAACCATTACCTTTATTTAACAGTGGTTTTTCTTTTTTGTTGTTGTGTTTTACAGTTCTTTTCCCTGGTTCAGCCTGAACTATATACCAGGCCCTGCTGAAAATACCACCCAACAGTTTTCTTCTGCAGCTTATCCAGTTTCTCTTAAGTGCCCTGTACATATTGTATGTTTTATGATGAGATGCAGTTTCTTAATATGTATTACAGAAATACTACTGGTATTTGCAAATATGTAGTTTAATTGTATTATTGAACTCTCATTTTGGGGGCTTGGGCACATTAACAGATTAATCCATCTGTATAGGGCTTTTGCTGTTGGATAGAATTTAAATTGTCTACATAAATATTTGTCTTAGGACCCTTAGATTTCATCTGAATACACAGATTAGGCTTTAAAAACAGACACACATGTCATTTGGGGCATAAGAAGTTTGGCTCAGTTAGCTTTTGAACTGACACTCAGTAGCATTTTTTTGGTATGGTTAGCATGGCACATGTTGGAACATAAAGCATTTTACTGTACAGGTAAGGAATGTGCCATGTTGTTTTACCTATTCTCTCTCACTCACTACCACCCCTCCCCCCACACACACACACACATACACATTCCGTGTGTATTCAGAAACCTTCAGAAACATTCATATTCATTTTCATGAGTCAGCAAAAGCCCTACGCTTGATTCCAACAGAATATTTCCTTTACATACTTTTCTTCTCTTAATTTTTACAAAATTTGTATGGTAGGTGTAAAAAAAAATCATAGTAACTGTACCATATTATTAACCCCTAAATCAAACTTTTTTTGTCTTGTGTATCTTGATTTTTCTGTGTGCTTTATAGTGAAGCAGCCGACACGAGTCGTTGTTCATAAAACAGCTTTTGAAAGTTGAGAGCACACCCCTGGAGAACCGACTGTGCTTGCTTACGTTTGGTTCATGACTTAAAAATCGAGTACAGGTGATGAAATCTTGGCAGTGTTAACAAAAAAGTAGTGTGTATTGTGCTATTTTTTTTTTACTCTAGAAACTTAACCATTTGTAGACAAAAAGGAAACAAATTTTCACACATTGAAGTTTCATTCTGACATAAAATTAATGATAAATAATCATATAGAGATCAAGCTTTATATTTTAGCCAACAATAAGTACTTTCAACAAACTCAGGTGGTGTATCAGGGAGACATTTTCTGGGTGTTTTTGTGTGTTTTCTGTTTTACAAAAAAATGTGTTCTCATGCAAGGATATTTCTCTGCAGGAGTTATTCCTGATGAGACTAAGGCTTTGTCTCTGTTGGCACCAGCAAATGCAGTGGCAGGTCTTCTGCCTGGTGGTGGACTCCTGCCTACACCTAACCCACTTACCCAGGTACTTGTTCTCTTGAATTCTGAAAAGATGGAAAGAAACCCAGAACTGTGGATAAAATATATTTTACTTTTTAAGTGCCCTCAATATTCTAGCACATAGAGCAGTATCATTTAAAGGACTGTAGTATAATCAAATACTACAGAGACATTCTCCAAAAGTTTGTACTTTAAGAACATCCTAAAAATTATAAAATATCTTTTATACATATCTCAAAACAACCTATTAGTAATTGTGGCAGGGGTGGGGTGATCTTCCTCAGTGTTAACACTTAAGAACATGCCATTACAAATTTGTTCATTTGATCCAGGAAGGAAAATAAAGCTGAAGTTCAAACTGCTTAAATGAAGCTTTCAATTGCCCTTTGATTTTTTTTTTGTTGTTATTGTGGGGTTGGGATTAAGAAGGTGGCTTGAAAATGAAATTGAAATCTGGATTGGGATGTTTGCTTTGAGGAAAGTAAAGTTGATTCGAAATATCCTATCATGTCATCTTTCCTGTATAAATAATTGGTTCTGTTAACTGAAGAATATGGAATCATGGAAAAGATCAGTATCTCCTGGATTTTAGATATAAATTTGATTAGTGCTTTGGTTTCGTAGTTTTGTTTGTTTGTCTTGCCTATGGGACGATAAATGGGTAATTTCTGAGTCTTTTGATGTATAAAATTTTATATAGTAATTATTAGTATTAACAAAGCATTTCACCTGTACTTAGTAAATACTTAAATTACAGAGTTGGATGAATTGTATTGACCAGAAGATACTATATGAAACTAGATGAACTTTAAGCATAGTTCTTGTGGAGAAAGACTGCTTCTAAAGTTTCAACATTTTTGTTCTGTTTAAATTACGGGCTAATCGGAATTAGGCAGGAAATAGAATCACATAGTAATTTGAACAGGGAAAATTTAATGTAAAATAATAATAACTATTAGGGAAGCAGTAGGGGAAATCTAATGAATATAGGAGTCATAGTATGAGAAACACTGCTGATGCAGAAAGAATACAAGGAAGAAGCATATTTAGACCACAGGACTTAGACTCCGGTACAGATTTAGATGTCTGAAAGGGTAGTGATTTTCCTGGATTCCCATAGAACAAACCAGGAAGCTATTCAAGGAGACGGCACTAAACTATATGGGGGATAAAGGCCACTGAGTATCCCACATGACACTGTACGAATAATCAAGAGACACAAGAATTACTTCCTCAGTATCCTTCCAGCATTCTTAATAGGGCAGTCAGTCATTCAAGGAGAAATGAGTGATGTCTCAAGTAGCACAAAACACAGCACTTAAAGTAAGTTCTAACCATTGGTATAAGGAACAAAAAAAGTCTTAATGAACAAAACTTGAATATTTACAGATTGGCGCTGTTCCATTGGCTGCTTTGGGAGCTCCTACTCTTGATCCTGCCCTTGCTGCACTTGGGCTTCCTGGAGCAAACTTGAACTCTCAGGTATAACTTCTTATATTTTTTGGCCTACTTTTCTAGAAAGTTTATTTTATTAACTGTTCATTTGCATTTTACAAGCAGGGGTTTAAAGTAGAAAATAGGTGTGTAGGTAGTTAACACAAAAATCAGTGTGTCATGCAGTCAGTAACTGGGACATGCTTGTTTTTGGTGCCAGGATTTTGAACTAAGGGACACTCAACCATTGAGTCACTACCCCAGCTCTATTTTGTATTTGAACTCATGATCCTCATCTCAGCCTCCCAAGCCTCTGGGATTACAGGTGTGCGCCACCACGCCCAGCTGATTGGGACATGCTTTCATAAGTTATGTTCCTCTTGCAAATTTTTGGGTTTTGTTTCGGTTTGATGTGTTTTATTTTTTCATTGAAATTTAGCTTTTTTTTTTTTTAATCCTTGTTTTGTAGCAATCTTTTAATACTAAGAAGTTGTAATTTTATTACGTGTGTATTTAAAATGTTCATTTCCCTCTTAAAACAATCAAGAAGTAGTTCTGTAAAATCTAAATTGTTAGCTTTCACTCTTCATATAACTTGTTAAAGCCGTTCTATTCAGTACAGTAGCCACTAAAAAATACACTGCCACCTGTCTTTATTTTTTTAATGTGAATTGTAAAAAAATAATGTGTAGCTTGTGTTTTATTCTGTTTGTTAGCATCATGCATAGAGCATGTTACTTTTTATAAGTTTGACAAAACTGCCTCAGTGCATTTCAGTGTACTGAGAAAATAAATAGCATCATTATTTGTTGCATGTATTCTTTACTAATTTTTTGTTTTTTGTAGTCTCTTGCTGCAGATCAGTTGCTGAAGCTTATGAGCACTGTTGATCCCAAGTAAGGGTTTTGTTTGTTTCCATTGATGATAGTGTGTGTGAATGTCTAATGTATCATTATTTTTGATAGAAGTACATGTTCTCAAGGCATATGTTACATATTGTTTTCTAGAAATGAGGGAAATCTAGAAGTAAACCCACATATTATAGTTTTATTTTAGTGTAATGTGGGTCTTTCATAATAAATGTAAATGGCTTATACCAGGATAATAACATAAAAAAGTATCCTAGAGTCAAACACAGTGGTGCAAATCTGTAATCCCAGCAACTCGGGAAGATAAGGCAGAAGGCACGTTTGAGGCCAGCCTCAGCAACTTAACCAGACCCTACCTCAAAAAGGATCAGGGCCGTAGCTCAGTGGTAAAGTGCTGCTAAGTTTAATCCCCAGTAATAATAAAGCATGTGCATTCAACTAGGGAAAGGACAGAGATGTTTAGTTTAGGGAACTTACTATAAAGGGAAAACTTAGTTTGAAGATCAAAGGCTATCCCTGCGGGATAGTAGGACTTAAAGAAGCAAAGCTGAAGGGAAAACTATCCCAAACCAAAGTCATGCAAGTTGCATAATTAATAGCTCACACATTCTTTGGGGATTTTGATAAATGCTGTTCAAGCTATATAAATGAAATTGTTTCTTCTTAATTTGGTAAAACTCATTACCAGTAAGTGGAAGAATATGGTGGAAGGGAAGACAGAATCTTTTTTAGTGATTGACCTTTTTTCTTATAGTTAAAATTCAAACGGGGCCAGATGCAGTGGCAAACTCATGTATCTCAGCGGCTTAGGAGGCTGAGGCAGGAGGAACATGAGTTCAAAGCCAATCTCAGCAACATAGCAAGGCCCTAAGTAACTCAGTGAGACCTTCACTGTAAATAAACTATGGAAAAGGGCTGAGGATGTGGCTCAGTGGTTAAGTGCCCCTGGGCTCAATCCCCCGTACCACTGCCCCCCTCCCAATTCAAACATGTACCCACCATCCAACTTAAAATGTCACCAATACATTGAAGTTCTTTCTGTATCTATTTTATATGACATTTCCCACCATTTCCTCAAATATACTGTACTAAATTGGTGTCTATAATTTTTTTTTAACATGTGTGAACCACTAAGGGCCATCTTTAGATCTTTAGCCTTCCCTTGACGTTTTTTTTTTTTTTTTTTTTTTTTTGGTGTGTGTGTGTGACTGGAAATTGAACCCAGGGGCTTTCAATAACTGAGCCACATAACCAGACCTTGTTATATTTCATTTTGAGACAGGCTCTCCCTGAGTTACAGAGGCTGGCTTTGAATTTGTGATGTGTCTTACCCTCCTAAGCCACTGGGATTATAGGCATGCACCATGCACTTGGCTCCAGTCAGAATGTCATGTGTAACTTTGATGGGCCATTGTTCATTGCCTCAGTTTCTCCCCATTTGTAAACTTAAAAGTTAAAGCCCAACAAAGATATTGGAGAATTCTTTTAAAAAACGTTTTTGGTTTTCAGCATTTCCATATTCAAAATTATTTATGGAAAGTTAATGTTCAGCAAAAATAAAAAGGTATTTTACTATTCCACAATTCCAGATCTGTGTGAATCATTAAAATAGAGATGTCTATTATAAATATTCAAAACCATACTACTATATATCATTTATTGAGGTTATGGAATCCCCCCACCCTTTTTTTTTCAAGGAATAGTTTACTGAAATTATGTTACATGAAACTAAAGTATACTACTTATTTTAAGTGTAGGGTTGAATTTTAAAATATTTCTATCCTCAGTTCTTCTTTGTGTTTTAGGTTGAATCATGTAGCTGCTGGTCTGGTTTCACCAAATCTGAAATCAGATACCTCTAGTAAAGAAATAGAGGAAGCTATGAAAAGAGTACGTGAAGCACAGTCCCTGATTTCTGCTGCTATAGAACCAGGTAAAATATTTTTATGCAATTTTTTTTGGAAATTAAACTAATATTCTTGACAAATGATGATGGCCTGCATGTAAAAATGTGTTGAATAATACTCTATAGTTTGTTCTTTTTTTTTTTTTTTTTTGATGTTTGCAAATTCTGATAAATAAAAGATCATGTAATGGAGTGCCACCCAGGCATATATGGAAATATCTGGAGAAATTTCTGGTTGTCACACTGGTACCAACTGCATTTAGTAAGTAGAGATTGAAATGTTGCTAGACCTACTTCAGTGAACAGAAGTCCCACATACAACACTGAACCATTCCAAAATGTCAGCATTGCCTAGGATTAAGTAATACCTGGTATGATGTTTTGGTTGTTATTAATCATTTTTATTTGTCTAGGTTGGTATAGCCTAATCAGAAGAGCCTATGAAATGCTCCTATCTTTTGTTTGAAGAAAAATCATTTGTCTTATTCTTTATATTCTTTTTTTTTTTTTTTTAGTTGTAAATGGACCTCTATTTTATTTATTTATATGTAGTACTGAGAATCGAACACAGTGCCTCACACATGCTAGGCAGATGATCAATTAAATTTTCAGTAAGTAGCCAAGGCCACAAGGAAAGCAGTAGAAGCTTTGGATACACAGATGGTTCTGTGTAACTCAGAACTCTTGGGCACTTGTCCTCTAAACTGCTTTTAGTTGAAAACTCATGAGTAGAATGGTTTATAAATTATTTTTTTCTAAGATTTTTGGGAATTTATTGATTGGATCCTGTTAATTGAGGGTCCTAAATGTGAAAGATAGAGGAACTTATTGTCACTTTAATGATAATCCACATATGAAAACTGCAAGTGCTTTTAATTTGCTCTTTAAAGTAAGCTAGGCACAATGGCACACACCTTTAATCTGGTGACTCAGAAGGATCACAATTTCAAGGCCAGCTTAGCAAGACCCTATTTCAGAGTTTAAAGAATAAAAGGACTAGGGATGTGGCTCACTGGTAGAGTGCTCCTGGGTTCCATACTCAGTTTTGCCCCCCAGAAAAGAAAAACACATGAAAATTAAAGTAAACATTAATCTGACTGATTATAGGTGTATTTATGAAGAAATCCCAAAAAAGGAAAAAAGGACTCAAACCTTCTAAAGAACAAATCAGAAATCGCCTATGAATGTGAAAGATAACCCTTTTTATTGACTTGTAGAAAATACCTTCACAGCCTTCTAATTGTGGCAAGTAAGATAGTAAAGGGAACTGTTAGCTGAGAATCAGAAATCTTATAATAAAGATCCATCAAAAGCCTAAATTATTTGTGTCACTTCCACAAGCTTCAGCAGTGGATTATGAAATGATCACTTGTATATACGTAAAAGCTAAAAATTAAAGTAATAAGTAAATAAAATAAAATTAAAGTAGTAAGAAAATTCTTTGAATAACTCTTGAATGGGAGTAATTTTTTTGTTAGATGATTTCTAAATATTGGTTCCTTTTTTTTTTTTAATTTAAAAAAAAAATCCAGATAAGAAAGAAGAAAAAAGAAGGCATTCAAGATCAAGATCACGTTCTAGGAGGAGGCGGACTCCCTCATCTTCTAGACACAGGTTAGATTTCTTTTTGAAGTCAGTTATATCTTTTACAGAGGTAGTTTCTGTATTTCTGAATTTGATGTTTGCGGACTAGTTCCTGGTTAAAGTATATTTTGGTAACCATTGCTATTAACAGTATATGAATGGGTTCTCACACATATAAAGTGAGGAAAGATATGAATTAAATCTATGGTTCATACTATTAAACTCAAAAATCTGTGGGTGGTCAGAAGACCTTGGGACTTGAACATCGAAATGACTTAGTACTGTTTAAAGATCACTGGACTTGAAACTTTCGAATTGAACTCTAGTTATAACTTTTTTCTGAAACTTCTAAATTGGAAGGTGACTTGAGTAACCTGCATATATCTAATGTATGAATATTTGCAAGTGATAACTTGCTATTTTTTATATTTTATGAATTACTGGATAAACCAGTTGATAGTATCATTCTCTCACTTATCTAGAGTAATACTAAATTTGTTCTTCTTTCCATATGACTTCCCTCTATAAGTATATTAGGTCTCTACAGTCCAGTTTTCAAAATCCTTTACACTTATAAACAACTGGAGACAGTGGTTTTGTTTTTACTGACTTTGCAAATCTGTAATGTTTAGCCTAAAAGAAGACAATTTATTAATAAGTGCCAAAATTTGACAGGTGATAGTTTCTATAAAGGTAATTGCCATATGGAACTGAAACCATAATAATGAACTTTTTATAAAATTCTTTTAACTTAATAAAGTCAGTCATCTCTCAGACTTTGAATAGAACTTTTCCCCAAGCTTAATCTTTACAAGAAGGCAAAGGCAGCTAATTCAACTCAGTCATACAAGTCCTTCTTGATACACCTTTGTACTTTAATCAGCATCAGTAGTGATTATGCATACTTTAAATATTACTCAAGAATTAATACTACTTATTCAAAGAATAATAATTTTCGCTGTTTCATCAAATCGTCCTTATTAGAAGCAGCAATTGTGGTATCCCAATTGTCAATTATTTCAGCTAATTTTCAGATTTAGTACCACTTGGTTCTTATATCCTTGTGGCTTTTCTTCTGAAACCTAGTTCATACCATGTCTATATTTAGTATCTTCATGGATTATTTTAGAAGTGTTCTGTGTGATGTCTTCTATTCCCTGTCACCCAACTTCTCCCTGACCATCTCATTCTTAGAGATGGTAATGAGAAACTTCCACTGCATTAATGATAAAGAAGACCACAGAATAGCTTTCAGTTTATTTGCTAGTCAGTGTGACATATCTTTCCACACATTGTCATTTTCCACTTCAGAACAGTTATGAAACTTCTTGTCTTACCAATGTTTTCTTTATGCCTTCATGTGTTGGCTCATCATGTTCCTTCTTCTCTAATAATACTGTTTCTTATATCTTCACTTCCCCTTGAGGAACTTCTTCTTTCTGAAAGATATGGCTTAAATTCTATGTGAAATGTTGGTACTACTCAACTATTTAATCTTCCAAGACAGTGCTCTCTCATAGTCTGATCTCTAATACAATATATCTTTTACTGGGATTACCATAATTTGTTTTCTAAATCATATTCTTAAAATTGAGAGTGTATATCTTTTCCTTCTCCTTTCTCATTCTTTTTCAATTAAGAACTCTAGCAGCTTTATTCCTATTACTAAATACTCTGACTCTCAAATTTTAATAATGATGTACTTTTGCTACTGAAAAACAGTATTGAAACATTTCTCTGAATTCAGCTTCTTATAACAATTATTGTGAGTACAGTATCTTAGGCTTTTTTGTTTTGGTTTTGTTTCATTTTTTTTCTTGAGACAGAGTATTACTTGTGCCCAGGCTGGCTTCAGACTCCGGGGATCAAGTGATCCTCCTGATGCCAGGACTCTAGGTGTGTGCCACCATGCCTAATTTATCTTAAGCATTTTAATTATCGTGACTTTCAGCAAGCCTCTTTATTTGTTTACAAATTTGATATACTTATCTCTAAATTTCCTGATACTTAAATAAGTACAGTAAAAGTGTCTCTTGCAATATGTTGGCCTTGAAAAGTAATTGTTTTAGGCTCTAGTGATTTGATAGATTGTTGCAGTACCTCTGTTTCTTAGATTTTTCAAAATTTATTAAATCTGTGTGTTTAGAAAGTTGTAAAAATGCTCTTGTAGTATTCAGTATTGCTTTCTGTGTATATTATAGGTAGGAAAAAAGGCTTAACTTGGTTATGGAAAATGTTTTACACATTTTCTTAAAGCTAGAATGTTAAGATGAGATGTACTTAATTCTAACAACATTAATTTTTTGTTTTCCAGAATTTTTAAATCTTTTTAGAATAAAATGGTAATAAAATGATGTTTCATAGGCTAATTATTTCCCTCACAATTGTTCTTAGTACCTTAAGTCAGTTACTGTAGTAATTGACTAGGGCTACACTAGTGAATAAATGTGACGTATTTCCCTTGTCCTTCTGGAGGTTACAGAAAAGTGGATAAACATTTAAAATTTTCTTGGGATATGGAGGTATAAGAGATTCAAGGATGGCTGCAAATAAGTGTTACAAATAGAGGTTAACTGTGAGTTTAATAAGGTGGTACTAATGTTTTTTTCTTAATATTTTGTTTTAGTTGTAGTTGGACAAAATACCTTTATTTTACTTTTATGTGATGCTAAAGATCGAACCCAGTGCCCTGTATGTGCTAGGCAAGCGCTCTACCACTGAATCACAACCCCAATTCCTCCTAATGGGTTTTAAGGCAGTTTGTTCAGGGAATTAATTAAAATCAAAGCTATATTAATACATCAGTAAGGGAAAATCAACTATACTCTGAAATAGCTGCTATTTTATTTCTTTGACTCCTGAAGAACCAGTTATCAAGGAGGTTAGATAATACTCTTAAGAGCTGTGGCAAAGATTTGAATACTGACCTTTTGTATTTGTAAAATATGTTTCACAGAAAGCTTGATGGCTAAATATTAAGTGATCAAGACTAAATAAAGGACTATAACTTCTTTTTAATTAGTTTTAAAATAGAGGTATTAAGATAGTAGTAAAGAATTGGTGACAACATCTGAAGATTAAATAGGCTTAAAGAGAATGTGCTGCAAGAAAAGCCAAGGGGCATACAGAAACATTGGTTAAATGATAGCAAAGAGAGGATCATGTGGAGACCATGATATTTTGAGGGGGAAAAAAGAGCAAAAGAGATAGTTTATACTGAGTTGAATATGTAAGCCTAGATTGCTTAGAGTTTCTTAAATTGTGAATTAAAGAATTGAAATATATTTCAGAAATGACTGCAACCCACTAAGCAGTCTTCATTTATAAAAAGGGATTATAATGGTACATACTTTATACAGTTACTATGAAGCCTATTTCTAAATCATATAGAAAGCCTAATATAAGTATTTGATAATTGATAAATATTGTTTAATCTGGAATGTTGGGGGGAAAATTAAAATGCCAGGTACTTGTTTAAAGTAATGTCAGAGAATTTGTTTTTCCTTCATTCTCTAGTAGTGCTTTTAACCTTCGAGTTGTAGGTAAAGTGGGAATAGGAAGACTGGTCTGAAATGTTGAGCAGAACTTTGAAAGATGGGAATTCAAGTGTTAAAAGGTATCCAAGATGTTTATAGGTTGAATAGTGACAGCAACTGGTAAGGGAAGATTATCCCCACTTAATTCACAGTCCATATGTCTCAGGCTTATTGAAGTATTCACAATTAAGTATTCACTAGTCTTTTTACAATATACATGTGCTGCTTCTGTTACATTATTAGGCGATCAAGAAGCAGGTCAAGGAGGCGATCTCATTCTAAGTCAAGGAGTAGACGACGATCCAAAAGTCCAAGACGGAGAAGATCTCATTCCAGAGAAAGAGGTAGAAGGTCAAGAAGCACATCAAAAACCAGGTATTACTGATTATTAACATTGGGTAAAAATGCATGTTTTTGCGTTCCTAGGACTCCAAATACTGTGCTACTTGGAACAAAAAGAGGCAAGGGTACAGGCAGATAGAGCTACTCAGGGGAAGAATATACTGGAGACTTGAGGAGGCTAACATTTATTTTCTTGTCTCCCATAAACTAAAACTTCAGCCCATAGGTGTGAATGCCTCGGTAAAATTTCTTTTTTCTTTTCCCTCTTTTTTTTTCCTAAGTAAAATTTCTTAGTAGTAAAAATTCTTAGCTGTCCCTGTTACTTCATTTTTTTCTTTCCACTACTGCAAAAGATTTAGTGTTGCCTGCCATTCCTTGTGGTATGCCAAAGATTAAGATAGACAGTTATGCTTCATTTCTCTTTACATGTCTCATTATTCAGTGACTTAGAAACATGCATTATGGATCAATGTGTGCCAGACATTGAACTGTACTACAAAAAGTCTCTTATCCCATGATTTGAGACCAGTACAGAGTTAAACTAAAGATTCATAAGGAAAAGAAACACCATCTTAATGTTCATTTCCATTTACATATACTTTCAAGAACTAATCTTTCATAAAGATCTGAACCTTTTTTAAAAATTAGCGTGTCTAATTTTGAGTTCACATAACCATATCATTGATTTTCATTCTATAGTGGCATGAGAGCTTTATCATTTGAAAAGTATATAGATTTTCATTGTTCTTCCCTTGGTTATTTATCTTTGGTAGGCATATAACTTGACAGTGGGAATAGAGGAGATAGGAATACTGGATATTCAACTCATAATGGGATTATGTCGCTAAATGGATTGTATGTTAATCTAGTCAAACAAGACTGCATATTGGAACAATCATCTTACACAGAATTGGGCATTCTTTCCTCAAGAATTTTCTGTGTATTAGAAGAGTAATGATTGGAGAAAGACTGTGATGGTTGCCATGTACATTGGAAGAAGATTGAGAAGTGACTAGAATATTAGATTCTGAAACATTTAACTTGACTTTGTTAGGACACGCGGTATCAGATTGCTAATTTTGTAAATGTCATTTTCAGTGAGCCAAGAATGGTGGCTCACACCTATAATCCTAACAACTCAGGAGGCTGAGACAGAAGAAACTCAAGTTTGAAGCCAGCTTTAGCAATTTATTGAACAACTTAATGAGACCCTGTCTTAAGAAGGGATAGGGCTGGGGTTATAGCTCCGTGGTAAAGCCCCCCTAGGGTTCAGTATCTAGTTGACCACCTCACCCATACACAAAAGGTACTAACCATGCAACACGTGACTGTAATTTGAACTATCTCCAATATAGAGGTACATGATCAATTTGTGGAAAGCATACCTGAAACATTTTAGGAAATTGATAATTGTCACTTAAGAATTAGGTGATAGCCAGTTGGATGAAAAGAAGATCAATGCTAGAGCAAGATAACCAGAGAAGTAATGAGATGAAATAGAGAATATATAGTGAAAAGATTATCATACAACAGCAAAGAGCAGATACTTTGATCCCTAATAGTTGAGGATAGGATGTTTTTAAGAATGTGGTTAGATTTGATTGTACTTTTGTTTTCATTTGTAATACTCTATATATTCGAGTCTTAATTATGCATTCTTACATTATGTTTATTTATTAGAGATAAAAAGAAGGAAGACAAAGAAAAGAAACGTTCCAAAACACCACCAAAAAGTTACAGCACAGCCAGACGTTCGAGAAGTGCAAGCAGGTAAGGTGGCATCCTGAATTATTTGCATATTTTTACTTTAAGGTTATCAGAAGGCTGTGAATGTAAAATATGCTTCAGAACATTAATAATTCCAGTGTTACAAAAGGAAGACTTTACCAAAATTCAATGTTTTTAAAGGCAATTTGTGAAGAACAATCTGAAGTTTATCTTTGTATCATCTTGTAGCATAGAGTGTATATAAAAATAATGTGGAATTTAGCCATCTCAGTGCCTCTCTTTTTTTTTTTTAAGTTCTAGATGAACACAATACTTTTGTTTAATTCATTTTTATACAGTACTGAGGATCGAACCCAGTGCCTCACACATACCAGTCAAGCGCTTCACCACTGAGCTACAACCCCAGCCCCAGTGTTTCTATTTTAATGTGAAATTTTAATCCCTAAAGCGTATCAAATTGTTATATTAAATTAGTTTTATTAAGAGTTACATTTGCTGTATCCACATATTAGTACTCAAGAATATTTCATTTTTATATTGTGGCATTGATAAATTAAGACAGTGGAAGTTCTGATTTGTATCATTTTTAGATTTTAAGTCTTTTTTTTAAATTGTCATAATGAAAATTAAAAGTGTCACAAACTTTTCCCCACATAAAATGTATTTCATGCTTAACTTGGATTTTTGTGATCTTAGTAAGGACTGGCCATACTTAATATTGTTTCTTTCAGATATTATTTATGCTTTACTTCAGTGTTTGAAGCCTTATGTCATATTTTTAAAAACTCAAAAGTGGATGAAAGACTTAAAGAGCCAGAGCCAAAACTGTAAAACTTAAAACAGAAGTAAATTTCAATGACCTTGATTGGCAGTGGTTTTCTACATAAAGACACCAAGGGAACAAGCACAACAGAAGAAAAATTACAAAGGAAAAGCACCAGAATCACAAATTTTTAACTCTCAGGGAGTTTTTAATGTATAGATTGATAAGGAATTTATATCTAGAACATATAAAAAATTCTTAGAGCTTAGCAATAGAAAGGCAGATGTCAAAGGATCTATGTAGGTGCTTCTCCAAAGAAGTATGCAAATATAGTTCATAAGTACATGAATAATCTTCAATATTTTAGCCAAGGAGGAAAGGAAGTCAGTCACAATGAAATACCACTTCACACCCACAAGGATTGTTGTGATCAAAAAGATAAATAAATGTTAATGAGGAATTAGAAAAAATTGGCAATAGCTCTGGGGAAAACAGACTGGCACTTTCTTAAAAAGTTAGAACAGAGGTTTTTAACCCTGCAGTTTTACTACTACAGATTAAAAAAAAAAAAATGCACTCATGTAAATGCTTGTAAAAGAAAAATTTTATAGCATTATTTATGATAGCCAAAAAGTCAGTGCAGGTGTCCACTAACAAACAAGTGGATAAACAGATGTTCTAATACAGTAGATTATTTGGCATTAAATAAAAATGATATGGATGAACATTGAAAACAGGCCAGAAGCCGGTAATGGAAGTCAGGTTCTATTTATATGAAAAGTCTAAACTAGGCGGATATATTAGAGATCAAAACTTGGTAAAGGGTATGGGATTTTTGTGGATCTGAATGAGAATGTTCTTGCAAAGTACGCTTACAAAAGAAAGAAAAGGAAACCAGGTTTAAGTACCAAAAGGAATGCAATATCAAGTCTGGGGGACAGGTGGCAAAAAGCCATAGGAGATGGGAAGTATAGTATATGTTTTCTTGCCTTAAAAACCAAAGAGGGACTGGAGCTGTAGCTCAGAGGCAGAACTTGTACTTAGCATACACAAGGCCCTGGGTTCAGTCCTCAGCACCAAAAACAATAGAAAATTAATTAAAAAAAAAAAAAAAGACTTACCTATTGGTTATATACCTTACCTCTTGAGTAGACCATTCTAAGTTAAAATATTTTTTTGTTTTTATTAAATACTTTCTTTGCAGCGATACCTCAATATATTGAGGGGCACAGAAATGCAAAACATTTCTTCCACGTAAAGAATTTGTTGTATCAGTTACACAGAACCAGTAGCAAGAAGTGTAACATTCATATTCTTATGACAAAACTCAGTAAATATTCGATGAATAAATGTTGATTGCTTTGCACATGGTCATCTTTCACGTCTGATAACTTAAGAATTCAGGAGCTTTTTTTTAAAGCCACAATAAAAAGTAGGTGAAAACCGTCCTAAAAATAATTGTTTAAAGCAGAGTTGGTGGAGCGGATTTTGCTGGGATATAGGGAGTCTATATAACTAATACTTGGCAACTCTACTTTTCTGGATTTCATCTAATGATTTAGAAGCTTAATTTTTGTATATTAATGACTGCCTTCCCAAAACATTATTGAATTATCCTAAATCTGTTCTAGTCACCAAAGATTTGAATCTAAAACTGAATTTCCTCCATAATAGGTTGAATTTTTCTTGCTTGCATTAGAACTTTTGTTAATCAATTCTTTCTCAAACCTAAGAGTGTTTCTGCTCAAAACAGTTTTGTGAAACAGGTCTTACATTATTAGAATCATGTTATAGAAGTTCCCAGTGGAGCTAATTAGATCGCACTGTATTTTAAAGTCTAGTTTGCACGTTTGTGTTTCTAGAGAGAGACGACGAAGAAGAAGCAGGAGTGGAACTAGATCTCCTAAAAAGCCTAGGTCTCCTAAAAGAAAATTATCTCGTTCACCATCCCCTAGGAGGTAAAAATGTTAATTGTTTTGATCTTTCCTTTATGATTTTCAGAAGTTCTAAAGATTTTTAAATTGTCTTTGTTTTTATAACCTATATATTTTTTTTCCTTTTGGGGTATTGAAAGTGCTTGAGAAGGTATCTTATATTCTCTTTATATTCTTGAGACTTAAACACTTCTTAGAATTGATCATTTTAGACCTCTAATCAGATCTCCCAGTCTTCTTGCCTGTGGTACCTGTGCACAAATTGATGCCTTTATTGTCCAGTTTTGAAATTGGATCTTCGCTGTCCTCTTTTTATCTTGTGGAATTAAAACTTATTGCTCATATTCAAGGATGAAACTTCTTGTGAGGTTCCTTTAAAGGATCTTTTTTGAGCACATTTTAACTGTCATTCTAGACATAAAAAGGAGAAGAAGAAAGATAAAGACAAAGAAAGAAGCAGAGATGAACGGGAACGATCAACAAGCAAAAAGAAAAAGAGTAAAGATAAGGAGAAGGACCGGGAAAGAAAATCAGAGAGTGATAAAGATGTAAAAGTATGTATACAAACTGATTTAGTTTGGAATTTGGGGTGGTGTTTGTACTTTGAAGACATTCTTTTTCTTTGAAGAAACTTACTTTTATTATTCTCCTTGGCAAAGCAGGTTACACGGGATTACGATGAAGAGGAACAGGGGTATGACAGCGAGAAAGAGAAAAAAGAGGAGAAGAAACCAACAGAAACAGGTTCCCCTAAAACAAAGGAATGTTCTGTAGAAAAGGGAACCGGTGATTCACTAAGAGAATCCAAAGTGAATGGGGACGATCATCATGAAGAAGACATGGATATGAGTGACTGAGTACTGCCTCTGTGGGAGTCCAACTGTATACATGCATCAGTGTCATTCCTTTGTGTGATTTATTAATGCTGTATTTGTTCATCTCAATCCTAGATGTATACAGCTGAGTTATAAATGGTTATAAAGCTCCTGATATTGATATTAGTTATTTACATCAAAAAGCTTTTAGAAAATGGTACATGGGTAACCAGCTCTTGTCATGGTGAAATCTGATTGAGTAACCAAGCAGTTTTACTATTCTGGTGCTGCTTCATAACAAAAGTGAAAAGCTGCATGCATCTACAGCAGGCATGGATTGTTTATGTTGTATGATCTCCTTTATTACGTAAGTTCACTTATAGTATTTCTAGAATTTGATTCATTGCCGTAATAGAGCCATGTAGGGAATGCACTGATTGCATGTTATTGTGGCAAGAATATCCTAAATGTCATTAAAATCCTCCAACATGATGGATCTACTTATGGTCTTGTTTGTTGACATGACAAATTAACATTCTTAGAGTTACATCTGGAAATGAGCATTTGAAATAGATAATCCTATAAGCCTTGTGGCTCAATTTTTGTGGCTTTTGTTTAACTTTTGAAAGGTTATATATGCACTAACCTTTTTTGATGGCTAATTAGGCTTTAATTACAGAAACAACATTTCAAATAAAACTGTCTTTGGCGGTGAGTAAATAGCAACATTTTGAAGTAGAGTTGTGTACTTTTTCATGGGTGTTTGGGAATTTTTTTTCCTAACGTAATTTATTCCATATCTACATCAGTGAAAGTTATCCGCCTATCCTGAGTCCATCTGTAAAAGAAAGTTGTATCTTGTCCTGATTTTCAATTTTTCTTTTTGTTTTAAGCTCACTTATGGAAAAAGGGGTAGTGCATTTTAAATTGACCTTTGATGCTTTTAAAATAAGATAGATCTACTTGATAATGTACTTTTATTTGATCTCAAGTTGTACAAAACCAAGAAATTTTGTGTTACTATTACTATAGTAGTAATCTTAATGCACACAGTGATTCCATGTTATATGCAAAGTAGTTAGGCAACTGTTTTCTTAGTTACAGGAGTTTCAGGCTTCACTTTTGTGCAGTAAAAACAAAAGTAGGCTACAGTCTGTGCCATGTTGATGTACAGTTTCTGAAATTGTTTTACAAGACTTTGATAATAAAACCCTTAAACTTATGTTCATGTTCCTGTAAAACTGTATTTGTATTTATTTACATTATTGAATGTAAGACATTTACCTCATTCATTTTACCAATTCTTTCTCTTTCTATCCACGTTTAAATACAATAACAAGATGAAATCCATCACCTTATGCTGGTATTTGCCATCAGAATTGTCAAATAATTGAATTTCTATCTGAAGCAGTCTTGATATAACTTTCTCATATTTTGGATATGGGAATGGGGTTGGATTACACCATGAACTTTAGGATAAACAAATGATCCACTTATAATCTAGTAAATTTATATTTTCAGTGAAATAATGTTTGCCTTTTCTGAAATAATATAGAAAGTGTCAATGATATGTATGCTGTACAGTACTAAATAGTATATTTATTCGTTTATGAAATTAGGAGTGTTTGGCTAGGATTAAAGAAAGTTGAGACTTGGAGTTGTAGTTTTATCCAAGTTTTCAGTAAAATTTGATTTTTTTAAAAAAACTGTTCTAAAAGTTGAAATGCCATATAGAAAAGCAGCATTTTTATAGTTTGTAGTAACTTTTTAAGATTTTATCAGAAATTTGTTTATGGCAAGTATAAGAAATACTAGAAATGGTCCAAATAATCACTGATTTTTTTTTTTTTTTTTTGAGTGCAAATGACATTTTAAATTTAGAAAAAATGTTTAGTAACGTGATGTGGCCATTTTTTATAAGTCAAAAAACAATACTGGCAGTTTTATGGGGTAAAAAATAAAAGTATGTCTCCCCCAATTGTACTCTCTGGATGCAAATATATTCTTTTCTAAAGGGATTTAAAAATGGGGATTTTAAAATAGTGCCACTGACTTAAGATGCTGCAGTGAAGGAAGTTATATTTAGGATATTTTTCAGTAAACATATTCTGCACAAAGGTAGTGTTATACTGGGACACAATCCTTTTAACAGATGAGGTAACCAGTTGAAATCAAGTGAACACTGCCTCCACACCAAGTTTTGTTCTGTATTTGGTAGTAAAATGATCTAAAAATAAAAGTGGTTTTATTAGAAAAAAATGTTTGTTCTTGTTTATTTGCTTAAATTCTGTAGGTAATTAGAGTAGTGTCTGTAGGAGGAGACTTGAATTGAAAAGATTAACAGTCTAGTCAAGGGTTTGCTTTATGTGGCCAGCCTGGAGAGAACTGTTGACCTGTGCACATTAGTTGGTTGGGGGGAATTGTATCAATAATATCAATTAACAGTAGATGGCTGTTTATGGTTTTTGAAAAACTGTAGTAATTTAGGCCAGGCACAGTGTAATCTCAGCTACTCAGGAGGACTACAGATTCAAGGCCAGCCTGGGCAAATTAGACCCTATCTTAAGTCTATTAAAAATAAAGGGGACTCAGGATGTAGCTCAGGGTAGTTCATTCCGCAGCACTAAAAATGTTATTTAGGTGGTAATGTTAAACCAAAAACACTAACATAGGGCACATATATGTGTATTGAGCAAGCTGTGTTGCCCTTCTATATTTCCATTATGATAACCATTAAATAGAAATGGAAACAGTAAAGGAAAAAGCCAGTACTGTAACAGTAAAAACTAATTTTTAACCTTGGAGCTGCGTCTTACAACTCAGGTTCGCACAGTATTATCTATAAATCTAGTACTGAATTGGGTAACAGATAAAGATCCATACTGTTTGAAGATTGAGGCTCTGGTTTTAAAACTGGAATTGAGGTTTCTGTCTTTGGTCTCAAAAACTTAAGCGTCCCCTCCTTGGTTCTATATCAAGTCCATATTTTGTGTTATAGTTGAATGTGGGTGTAACGGAATTGCTATTGCAACTGGAACTTTATTTTATAAACATCCAGAATTCATTCATTCATTACTAAGAAGAGTGTTAGCATAGCAGAAGTAATATTTTCCTAAATGCTTTCTACATACTGATTAATTTTGTATCTGATAAGTGGATTTAGACATTATTAGCAAAGTAATTTAGGCCCTGTTGGGAATATCATTAATATTCTCATATTGTATAGTATTAGATATTTAGCATTTACAGATAAAGGGTCTGATATGACTTTTTTTTTAAGAACTGATAATTTGTAAAGGACTTCTTTTGGTTTGTGTTTTGCAGTACTGAGGATCAAACCCAAGACCTCCGGCATGTTAGGCAAGTACTATGTCACTAACTACATCCCCTGCCACTGACAGAACATTTTTCAATGACTATTTAATAAAGTCCTTATTTAAAAAATACTGACATATCATTTTCAAAATTTGAAGCTCATTTTTGTAGTGCACTATCACTAAAATTGGTATGATGCTGCTTATAAAAGCTAGCTAGAAGCTGGAGCATATACCTGTAATCCCAGCAACTAAGGAGGCTGAGGCAAGAGAATGCAGTTTGAAGCCAGTCTCAGCAACAGCAAGATCCTGTCTCAGAGGACAGAGGATATATGTCAATGGTAAAGTGCCCCTGGGTTCAGTCCCCAGTACTTAATCCTTCCTACTCTGGAAAAAAAAAAAAAAACCTAGCTAAAGTGATTGGTACATAAGAAATTGAAGGTCTAGGATCACAGAATGTTTCAAATGTTTACTGTTAAGTTATTCTAAACTATACTCAATTAGAATCTAATGTTCAGTTATTTTAAGCTGTAGTCAAAGAAGCAAAACTCCTAGTTTTTTGTTATTTTGTGTTTTAACAGGGATGGACCTTGATTGTGTGAGACTCTGTGACAAGGTTAAGCAGTCTCAGTAAGGCTTTTGTCTTTGCACCTGATGCTGCAGTTTAAAGTCCACAGGCAGCTGGAAAGTAAAGATTTGTGACTGTAAGAATAAGTTGGAGCTAACCACAAGCACAAACTAAAACCTACAAGGATGGACTGAAACTGGTTAAGTCTTGTTACTTTTGTTCTTGGTGGCAAGGCTGTCCTGCAGAAGGCTAGAACTCTTCACCTCTTGAAAAGCAGAAGTAGAATCCAGGGGAAGGTAGCCGCCTTGCCTCATCCCAAGAAGGAGCAGATCAACCACAATATGTATGAAAGTATAGCAACTTTGGTAAGGATGTATTTTGTTAATTTTAGAAAACAGCAAAGGCATACTGTATCCACTATTAATCTGAGATATTTCACCCTAAGCATAGGCTATTTTAAAGGCTAGCATACAAGCAAGCCTTTGAATTTACCTGAAAATTCTTACTCCCAGGTTTTTACAAGCACATTGCTTGCCAAAAAAAAAAAAAAAACATAAATGAGGAAAAGGAAGCATCCCTTAATTGTTTACAGACAATATTTATTCCAGCCCTTTCATGGCCTTAAATGAAACAGTATAATCAGGATATTCATCTGATCTGTATACTTAATGAAAACTGGAGAGAAGCTTGCTAAACGTCATTATTCACCTTCCACCAAGATGTGAATAATGAGCTGTATGTGCATAACAGTGTGAAAACCCACTAATAAGTGTAAATGAAGCTTAATACCAATCTGAGCAGAAGGAAACTGGTTTTTCAGCTTCTATCAGCTAAGAGACGTGTCAATTTCCAAAACATCATTATGTACTTAAAACCCACAACAATCAGGGAAATCAGCTTTATGCTTCCCTTTTATGAATTTTGAGAATTCTACAAAGGGCAAATTGTCTCATTAGAATAATTTCTTGAGGACAGAAATTCTAAATGCCACTTAGTGGCAGCAGTATCAGCCATGTCTAAATGTTTATTTGACTGTTTTATGCCCCCAACTCAGTTTAAAACTAAGTTTCTAAAATCATAAGCAGAAGACAGTTTTATAAACCCACATTACAAAATCTTGATTTTTGTGTGAAATTATCAAAATATATGGTGCTGTGATCTATTCATTTTAAAATAGCATACAGCTTTATTCATTAACTGCATTAAGGAGCACATTTTGAAAATCTAATATTGTGAAAAGTTTATTTGCATTATTCTTTTTTCCACCATCATAATAGATATTGACATTTGTTTGTTCTTCACGATCAGAAGACATTTTGGAATGGACAATTTGTTTCTACTATTTCTTAAAGTATTAAATACAAAATCCAAGTGCAAAAGTTTTCAGTAGTCTTCCCATCTCCAGTGTACCCCAGCATAACTGTCACAGCTGTTAGGAAATTGATAAATCCCAAGCTGCAACTTATTCACCATGTCTTTTTTCCTCTCCAATTAGTCTGCACTTATGCAAAAAATCTGCAGTATATTCCTGAAAGTATACCAGATTCCTACAAAGTGAGGGAGCCTAAGAGCAACAGTAGTCACTGCCATTTAAACCCCATAATAACCAAAGACGGGATATTTCAATCACTTGATGTACAGCCATTCCCTAAATATGAGTGATCAACTTCTTTTCAGCAAAGCTAGCTCTCCGTTTACCAATTCTTTCCTCAAAATTCAACAGACCCATATATGATAGTGATTAGGTCTTTGAATTTTTAACTATGAATATTTTTCTGCATTATAAAATGTATTTATTAAAAGGTCAGTTGGTATGTAAGGAAGATGCAGTTTTAAAGTTGTTTATCATAAAAAATTTTCTTATGGTTGATAACTTTGGATTTTTAAATAAATCATCTCTTCAATAAAGGTCTCTAAACTCATTTCAAATTACCTAAAATTCTGGAACAAGTTTTAACTACTGGACACTAAAAAACTTGACAGATGCATTCTTGACAAATTCATCAGGACAAACTTTTTTTTAAAAATTAGCTAAGCTCTTTAATACAACATGATACTTTATGACTGTTATACATTAGTCTCCCTATTATTTTCATTTTTGGACTTTCAAACCATCTTGGAATAAATACAAGAAATTTTAAGTCAAAAAATGAGTAATGCATGATTTTAACATTTTGGAGACAATTAAAATCAAATTTTTTCCTGTGACCAAAAAAAATAAACAATAGGTATTGTCAATCTTCCATATGCTTCTGGACTTTAGCTTGTAACAAATATATTCTGTTAGCATATAAAATGTTTTTACCTTACTTTGAAAGCATTATATATGTAGGGCTGTCCAAAATATGTGGGTCGTCTTTTAAAATTGACACCAATGATCCATATTCCACTAAAAACAAAATCATCAGACTTATATGTACTTATTAGGAAGCAAGTTTAAAAATTTGGAATTTGTTTAAAGTGCTGAGACTATCTATAAGCATGCTAACCGTACCTTATGAACATAACAAGGACTCTTAAACTTAAGTTTAGGGGGGAAAAAATAGAAGTTCTATGAAAAGAAGATTAGTAACAAACATTTTCCACTGAAGAAAGAATTCAGGTAAAAACAAATAGCACCACAATGAATTGCACTAAGGTGCTAAAGGAGGTACCATATTCCCTGCAGAGTGAACGCTCCCTCTGAAATGTATTGCAACATACAAATGCAATTGTTTTTGTTTAATGGTTACCATTTGGTTCATTCATCTACAGAAAATTGCATTCCTTCTAGTTCATTATACTGAACAAACATTCAATTTACTGAACTATACATAATGTTACATAGTTTACATTTTATGAAAACAAAGCTTGAAGGAATATTTATAAATGTCACCTTGAATATAAGATGACAAGTTTTAAAGGGCTTCAACATCTCTTAAGACATTTAATTTATGTTAATGGTCCAGGAGTGTTTTAGATATAGATATATAGATATATTTATATGCATATATATTTCAACAAGTGTAAAAAGTTTTAAAAACAAATCACAGCACTCATAGCTGCTTTACATACGAAGGTCTTAGGGTTATTAAGGTGTCAAACTATTACACTTATAATAAGTATATTTTTAAAAAGACTGAAAATGGCACATCAGGAAACTTGCTAAAATTCATATTAGAGGCCCATTTCTTTATCATTACTGATGTGTCAATTCAATGTGTAATTCCCTTTTCTTTACTGAAAGCATTTGTCCCTTCTATTTGGATTGACCTCCAGGGTATCTCATTGTTTTTCCTTGGTTAGATGGCATATTTTCCCTGTCAGTTAAAGGTCAGGAAAGCGGCTTGGATCTTCCTTGTAGTCATCAGGTATAGTAAAGATGGAGCCATCAAATTCATCATATCGAAACTCTTGAAAAGTCACAGTGGCTGTGATCGTGGGAAACACAGGTATATCTGTGGAGAGAATAATCAATGATGACAAGTCTATACTTTATAAATTGGACAAACCTAAATATATGTCTAATTCTAAGCATGTGTGTTTTGGGGAATGGTTGGGGTAATAATGATGAAGAGAACGACACTGAGATTGAGAATTTTAAGATCCCATTTCTTCCCAATCTTAAGAAC
This sequence comes from Callospermophilus lateralis, assembly GCF_048772815.1. Lineage (NCBI taxonomy): Eukaryota > Metazoa > Chordata > Mammalia > Rodentia > Sciuridae > Callospermophilus > Callospermophilus lateralis. Next base: position 87,599,522 of record NC_135311.1, on the reverse strand, counting down.
ATAATGCCAGACTCTACAAATCTTTTCTTGAGGCAGAGAAATACCTTTCTACTTTGTGCATCCTGACATCTTTTCTTCAGATTTAGCACATTTGTTATGTTCACTTCTTGAGCTTATTTATTTTCATTCTTACTAACCTAAGTGAAATACATTATTCATTTTTTGTTTTAACACACTGAGAACGAACATTCTATCACTTAAATATGTGAGCAAAATGTTTCATCAAAGTTGGAGTAATAACATACCACACAGCTTGACTTCTAAATACAATATATTTCTGGCTGAAATTAATAGTGAAATCTAACATTAATAATGGGCAAATAAAGCTTACTTAGGGAGACCCTATCTATCCCAAAATTTACAAAGGGTTGGAATTATAGCTCAATAGTAGAGCACCAATGAATTCAATCCCTGGTAGCAAAAATAATAATTTAAAATTTTTAAAATATGGACAAATACACTAATTGACTTCTTAGTTTTCAGTAAAAATCATTAAAAAAAATGATTCTGACAAATCATTTTACTATGAACCTCAAGAGATTTCATCTGTAATACCTGAAACTCCCGTAAAATTCTGAAATAAGTCTATACATGCTAATTCAAGCATCTGGTTAAAGACACATGAGTAAAAAAAAAAAGGTTTTCCTCTGGTACTTGGATTGGTACCAATGAGCTACATCTTCAACCCTTTTTTATTTTTTATTTTGAGACTAAGCTACCCAGGTTGGCCTCAAATTTGTATTCTCCTGCCTCAACTCACTCGGATTACAGGTGTACACCACAACACCTGGCAAAAGACATATAATAAATTAACTTATACTGATATAAACCTAGTATTTTTTCTTTGCAGAAATATTCTCATGTTTAAAAAAAACTTGGACAAATAAAAATTAGTATGATAAGAACTATGAATTTCCAGTTATTTCTGGGGAAAAAATTACTTGTGCCTACCATGTACAGATGCTTTTCTAATACATGGATCAGCAAACTGAGGCTCAATGCCTGGGTTATTTTGTAAGGCTTGTGAGCTTAATAGGATTCACATTGTTAAATTATGGGGGGGGGGGGAATATTCCTTGAACTGAAAATTACATGAAAGTCAAATTCAATGTTCACAAATACTGGGACACAATAGACACATTCATTTACATATTGTCTCCAGCTGCTTTCTTTCTCTTTAAAAAAGACTTAAGTATGTGACAGAAGCCATATGGGCATCAAAGCCAAAGTATTTATCATCTTTCAAACAAAGTATTGCTGACCCCTTCTCCCCCTGCCCTCCCTGGTTCCAGGCATTGGATATATATCAGTAAACAAGAAACAAAAGTCATGCATTATGGAAATTATACTCTGGTTAGAATAATCAAATAGGTAAAAACTAAGTGTGATAATTATCTAGAGAAAATATTAAGCCTGGTGGGAGAACAGTGTCCCAGTGTAAGAATGGTTGTATAGGGTGATCAAAGGAAAACCTCAGTGAAAGGATCTTTCAGCAAAAAACAGATCAGAACAAACCATGCAGTTGCCAAGAGGATGAAAATTCCAAACAGAAGGAACAATAAGTTTTTTAAAAGCCCTAAAAGAAAAGTGTGTGGTTCTGGGAACAGCAGAGGTGGCTGGTGTAGCTGCAGCCAAGTGATTGAGGGTAGGGGAGAAATAAGTAATCATATTAGATGGGGTTTGCCAGACCAAGTTAAAGCCTTTGCTTTTACTCTGGATGAAATAAAAAGCCAATGGAGATTATGACCAGACTAGTAGTGTACAGTACGTTTTAGCAGATATGGTGAGAATATAATGTAAGGTGACAGGAGTAAAAGGAGAGACAGCCGGAGAGACAGGAAGAAATCCAAGATAGTACTCTACCCAAGAAGTAAGAGGAAATTTGAATCACTCTGTCATTTACTGAGACACTAATTCCAAAAAAGTCAAATCTAAGAACAGATTTAGATTAAAAACTAAATTTAACAATGTGAATATATTACAATAATAAACATACAGTAGAAGAGATAAATCTGCAATGAAGTAAGGAAGTGACCTTCTTTTTAAGATCATTACAGGTTTGCATGGACTGTAACTAATAATACAGAAAGACCCCGAGTACCCTTTATCCAAAGGTAACATCTCACAAAAATACATTATGAAAAACTGGACACCAACAGACAATACAGTAAAAGATGTTTAATATTTCCATCACCACATACTGGTCTCAGGTGTTTTTATGTTTCCTTTTTATAGCCACATTCACTTTCCTCATGCCCCATGCTTTCCTGAATTCCTGACAACTACTAAACTAATTTCTTCTTTTTTGGTACCTAGGATTGAACGCAGGGGCACCCAACAACTGGGGCACATCCCCAGTCCTTTTTAATATTTTACTTAGAGACAGGGTCTCACTGAGTTGCTTAGCGCCTCGCCATTGCTGAGGCTGGCTTTGAACTCGTGATCCTTCCTGCCTCAGCCTCCCAAGAAACTGGGATTACAGGCGTGGGCCACTGCACAGTTTAAATTCCTCATTTCTATAAGAATTTTCACTTCAAACATTTTTTAAATAAATGGAATCATACAGTATAAGACCTATTGAGTTATTTCATGTATTAACAGTACATTCTTTTTCTTTCTGAATAGTATTCCTTGGTATAATGAGCCATAGACATTTATAATTTTAATTTTTGGCTATTACAGATAATAGCTGACATGAACATTTATGTACAGGTTTTTGTGTGAACATAATCACTTTTCTGGTAAATGTGTAAGAGTAAAACTGCTTGATTGTATACAGTAGTTGCAAGAGAGTTTTTAAGAAAAGACAAAACATTTTTCAGAGTGGCTATACATACCATTTTTACATTATCATCATTAATGTAAGAGTGACCCTGTTTCTCCACACCCTGACTCACAAATGTCTGGTGTTGTCATAATATCTTATTTTAGCCATTCTGTTAGCTGTAAGTGATATATCACCCCAGTTTTAAAATGCATATCCCAAAGACTAATGATAACCAACATTTTTCATGTGCTTATCCTCTATGTATCTTCTTTGGTAAACTGTTTCTTCTCTTCATGTCTTTTACCCTTTTCTAATTGGCTTGTTTTGTTACTGATGAGTTTTCAGAGTTCTTGACATATTCTATATATTAATGTTTTAAAAATATTTTCTCCCACTCTGTAACCTATTTTCTTACTCCTACCCTTTTCTGGGGAAAAAATTAACTTTTGGTAAAGTCTGATTCATTGATTATTCCTTTTATGGATCAAGCTTTTAAAAAAATTAACTCTTTGTCTAAATACAGATTCCTAATAATTTGTTTATTTCCTAGAAGTTTTACGTTTTTTATAGTTACAATTATTTTAGGTCCAATTATCCATTTCAACTTTTGCCTAAAACAAAAGACTTAGTCACAGGTTCTTTTTTTTTGGGGGGGGGGGCAGATGGATATCCAGTTACTCCAGCATTATTTGTAGGAAAGACTAGCTTTCTTCCTTTGAACTGCTTTTCAAAATCAGTTGGCTACATTTTATAAGGATTCCCTATTCTGCTATGTTGATCTATATGTATATCCCTCAGCTGATTTCATATGTATTGATCACCATAGTTACATAATAAATGACCAAAACAATGTGATTTCTTTTTCAAAAGTTTTAGGTATAGTTAATGGTTTTGAACTATCCTCTCAGAAAAGATACTGAGTCACAGCTCTCAGTAACTCACAATGTGATATTGTTTGGAGATAAGGATCTTTGCAGAGGTAACTGTCTTAAGACTCATCAGGATGGCTTCTAACCCTTACAAAAAAGGGAAATTAGAAAACATGCAGAGAACACTAAGTGAACATGAAGGCAGAAATTGGAATGTTTCCAAAGGACAGGGAAAACCATCATAAGACAGGGAAGAGGAGGTATGGAATAGAAACTTCATCATAGCCTTCAGAAGGAACCAACCTTGCTGACACCATGATCTTAGATTTTTAGCATCCAGAAAACTACAACACCAAAATTTTTGTGGTTGAAGGCAGTTTGTGGTGGTTTGTTATGGCAGTCCTAGTAAAATTAATACAGCTATTCTAGTTCAAAGCTTTGACTTTCCATGTAAACTTCAGAAATAATCTTGCTTATATTATTTCCTGTTTTTAAGTGATTATAATTGGTATTTAACTTATAATTTTGAGGTCTGTATGTTTGTTAATATGTAGAAATATGACTGACATTTTATGTTTAACCTGTATCCTATAACCCCAATAAACTTACTGCTGCTGGGTCTTTTATAGAACCTTTATAAGTTGTTCTGCCTACAGAATCATGTAATTTGTTATTAGGGAAGGTTTGATTTCTTATTTTCTACTGTAAATGCCTTTTATTTACTTTCTTTCCCTAATACAATTATTTGCTTTTTATTTCTTCAAGGTCTGAAGTGCTATACCATTTCATTACTTTTGTGAGGAATTTGGTTTTTCTTTTTTTTTTTTTTCTTTTTTTTTTAAAGAGAGAGAGAGAGTTTTAATATTTATTTTTCAGTTATCTGCAGACACAACATCTTTGTTTGTATGTGGTGCTGAGGATCGAACCCTGAGCTGCATGCATGCTAGGCAAGTGCGCTGCCGCTTGAGCCACATCCCCAGCCCAGGAATTTGGTTTCTTTTATCAGTCTTTCTATAAGTCTATCAATTATTTGTTTTCAAAGAATGAGCACTTTGCTTCACTAACTTCTTCTGTTTTCTCTGATTTCTACTCTTTATTATTTCCTTCCTCTGCTTGCTTTGGATTTATTTTGCTCTTTTAAGTTATTGAAATAGACAAATAATTTTCAGTCTTCCTTTCCCTCCACCCACCTTTTGGGTACTGGAATTGAACCCAGGGACGTTCTACCACTGAGCTACATTCCCAGCCCTTTTTATTTTGAGACAGGGTCTCACTAAGTTCTTTAGGGTCTCCCTATGTTGCTGACGCTGGCTTTGAACATAAGATCCTCCTAACTCAGCCTCCCAAACTGCTGGGATTACAAGTGCATGCCACTGCACCTGCCTCCTCTTTCTTCTTCTTCTTCTTCTTTTTTTTTTTTTTTTTTTTTTTTTGCTTGTTTTAAAATTCTTTGCTTGAGCCTCCTCTTTCTTAATATGTGGATTTAGTGCTCTAACATTTCCCCCTCAGCACTGCTTTATCTATGTTTCACAATTTTACTACATTGTAATTTCATTTTCATTCAAGCTTCATTGAATGAAAATGAAATTACAATGTAGTAAAATTGTGTTAAACTTTTCCTTTAACATATAGATTACTTAAAAGACCATCTATGAGTTTCCAACTGTTTGGAGATTCTCCTTTTTTCTGTTATTAGTTTCAAGGTCAATTCCATTATGTTCAGAATGGACTATGTATGACTTTTCTTTCATATTTTTTACTCAGGTTTCCTTTATGCATCACATAGCCTACCCTAGTATATGCTCCATGAGCACTTGAAACTAATATGAATTCTGGTGATGTTAACTGGAATGTTCCATAAATGTCTTCCTCCTGGGATGATCCTTTTATCACTATATAATGTCCTTCTCTGTGTCTGGTAATTTCCTTTGCTTTGAAATCTACTCTATTTAATTTTAATATAACCAGCTCTGATTTCCTTTGAATAGTGTTTGCATGATATATCTTTTCCCATCCTTTCACTTTTAAGCTTCCTTTAACATTACATTTTAAGTCTCTTGAAGATAGTCTATAGGTCTTAATTTTTGTTTTGTGTTTAGTGACAGTCTCACTTCATTGCCCAGGTGGGCCTTAAACTCCTGGGGTCAAGTGATCCTTCTCCTTCAGCTTCCTAAGAAGCTGGGATTATAAGCACAATGCCACTGTCCATTGCTCTGGATTCTTGGATTCTTTTATTCCCTTATTTTTTCTGGTGGTGCAAATCAAATCCAGAGATTTATGCATGTTAGGTTAGGCAAGCACTCTATCACTTAACTATACCCCCAAGTCCCTGGGTCATGTTTTTTGGGGGGTGGTACTAGGGATTGAACTCATGGGCACTCAATCACTGAGCCACATCCCCAACCCTATTTTGTATTTTATTTATAGACAAGGTCCCACTGAGTTGCTGGGCACCTAGTCACTGCTGAGGCTGGCTTTGAACTTGCAATCTTCCCGTCTTGGCCTCCTGAGCCGCTGGGCCTAGGTCACGTCCAACTTTAATGTTCATTCTTTTTTCTTTTTTTTTAATAGTAACATTGATTTTTTTTATACACTTATTTATTTGTATGTGGTGCTGAGGGCCTTGCACATGCGACGCGAGTGCTCTACCACTGAGGCACAACCTCAGCCCCATCACGTCCTTCTTTAGCAATCACTGTCTTTTAAATTCTCCTCTTAGACCACTTATTTTTAATAGTATATTAAATAGTATATTAAGTTTGTCATTTTATTTTGTTTTCTGTTTATTCTGGTTTGTTTGTTTCTTTTTCTTGCCTTCCTTAAGGTACTTGACAATTATCTATAGTGTTTTTCAGTTTCTCTCTTCATAAACCATCTTTAGTAATTGCTCTCAATATGTATTACACACATTTAATTTATCATACTTTCCTAGTGTCATCATTTTACCCCTTTCAAGTGAAGTAGAGAATCCTTGCCTCATTTATGTCCCTTTACCTTCTTCCATTTAGAATTTAATTGTAAATAGGAAGTAATAATACAGAGATAAAAGTAGACATTTAAACAGCTTAGCTATGGAAAGTAAGAATTAAAGCAAGAGCTGAGTAAAGTGAAGTTACAAAAAACTTTTTTTAAGTTGGGTGGTTGAACTTTATAAGGTTCGACAAATTGACAGGAAAAAAGTAGTAAAATACTAACAGGAAAAAGATGGTAGAAAGCGGGCTGTGAGGTAAAGCAAAAATATGAACAACAGCACACTAAAAAAACTAGAAGAACAGATACATAGCACAAATGAAAAGATTATTTAAACTATGAAGAAGAACATCATTTCCACTGAGATAAATAGGAAAGATGGAGGAAAAGACAGGGGGACTGAGAACAGTAAGGAGAGGTCTCTTCTTATAGTCTTTTTTTCTAAAAAAGGAAATAAAAGTCTTCTGTTTGGAATTATAAAAAGTAGGAGGGGGAAAATAAAGATTTGATTTTAAAAAAAAGTTCAAATTTACCCCTAAAGCAAAACAAGAAAAACAGCAAATATAAGAAAAGATCACTCATAAACAATATATAAAGTTTTGACTAATTTTGAAAACAACAATTGCGACTTGTTAAAATTTTCTCACAATTGTAGTTTTTATCCTAAAAATAGAACCAGAAATGGGGTTAACTAAGGAATGGGGTTAAACAAGGCTGGTTCAAGAGAAGGTCAAACAAACAAAATAAATAAATCCCTATAACTTTTTTAAAGTATAACAGCAAAAGATTATATATATACCTTGTTAAGACACTGGATCTATGTCAAAGAATGCCTGCAAAAAAGTATTGCAAAGTTTTTTCCTTCTCATACAATCAAAGTCATTATTTTGCATAAAAATCTACATTGCATTATCAAGTTTGGTTTAGATTTGGAACTTATAATTAAATGTGAATGCAGGAATAGCTTCTTGGAATTTCCTTTTATTTAACCCCTGTCCTTTGTCCTAATTTGTCACTGTAATTAGAGAGGAATCCTTTCTGACCATGGAAAAGAGAAACGGAATTTCAAGCTTCTGTAGAAATGCTCAGCCATCCCTTATTCAAAACTAGAAAATACAGCCTTTAGCTTTAGCTTTCAAAATCTTATTGATTCCTCCAAATCAGATACTGGGTTGCCAAAACTTTTTTAATGCAAAGGACAACTGGCATAGCATTGTGAAAACCATTTTAAATTTAATTTTAATCCAAAAATATGGCATATGTCTAAGTCTGGAAAGTTGAAATGGATAGATTTAATTTTTAGCAATGAAAACATTATCTCTGAGAGTAAAGCATTTTGAGTAATTATTATGGGATTTTTAAAAACATGGAATGAATGGGGTTGTGGCTCAGTGGTAGAGTGCCTAGCGCATATGTGAGGCACTGGGCTCAATCCTCAGCAAAAATAAATAAGATAAAGGTATTGTGTCTATTTACAATCAAAAATTTTTTTAAAAAAAACATGGAATGAAACAAGATCAAATATATCTGAGACATTAAATAAAGACCCCATTTACTATCTAATTTTTCTCTCCCACTACAAGATATGCAAGGACAAGAACTTTTGCTTTCTCCTATCCCTGAAAGAGTATCTGTCACATAGCAAAGATTCATTAAATATTGGGTGGCTGGCTAGATGACTGGATGGCATTAAAGGCTCTACCTGAAGCTTAATGATACTTCTAGGCTTAAATTCCTAAAATGATTTAAAATGGTCTTTGTTCCATTTTCTAAGTTAGAAAAATAAAAAATGTAAAAAAAAAAAAAAATGTTTCCTTTGTCAAGATCATTGCTTAAGATACAATTAAGTTTAAACATTAGGATTGAAAAATAAAATGTGTGATTCTTTCTTTTTTGAATGACTGCTCTCTCCAAAAACATTTGTTAATAAGCAAAACCTTACGAAGTATGATGAAAATTTGGACTAACCTTCAGTCTCTCTATTTCACATTATTACTCTATATCATTAGTTATTCACTTCTTGTATGAAACATCCCTTATATTTCATTTGAATCACATAGAATTAGAACTCACATAAGGCACTTTATATGCATGATTAATAGATCAATGTATCTAAGTAAACAAAAACTTTATAAAAATGTAAGCAACTAATAAATGTGCTTTCTTTTAAAACATACTTCTTATTAAATTTAAATAAACAACTCCATATTTCAAATAGACACTAAAATTAAATCCAAATTTTTTTCTTACCTAATTTTACAGGAAAGCCTGGAGGAAGCTTCATCTGAACAAATTCTCTAAGCTTGTTAAAGTGCTTGAAGGGAGCTATTACTTCTAAAACATTCAATAATCTGAAAAATAGAAGAAGAAAAAATATTTCATTGTTCAAAATATTATTTCTGTTGCTCTTTTGTTGCATTTAACTACATGCTTCAAACTAAGTAATACTGACTTTCAGATCTTAGGAAAGAGGAAATCATATACTTTCTGCATCCTGGATTTTTAATTTTCTTTTTACTGTGCAATTTTTATGGCTTTTGTTTCTCCAGCCATAGTTTTCATAGTTGTTTGATATTAGGTCCTTATTTAAATGGATTACAGACTTATTGTTTCCTTGTTGAAGTCTACAAATTACTGAGTTCTTTAATAAGTGTCTATCAATTATGTGTGAATGGCTCTTGTGTGCTTAATATTCCTTCAATTCTTGCCTATTTGATAAATAGTGTTTTTGTCTTTAAAGGGAAATTTCACTCATGTTTCAGATTATCTATCTTTTCCCTCTGACTTACAATTTCACACCTCTTAGAATTCTGTATCTCACTACTCACTATATTACAATTTCTCCTTTCATTTTCTGGTTAAATGGATTTCTTTCTGGTATTTTGGGGAATGGGGCAGGGCAGTACTAGGGATAAAACTCACTCTACTTTTGAGTACTTGCCCAATCCTTTCTTTCTTCCTTTTTTTTTTTTTTTTTGTTGCTGGAGATTGAATCCAGGGCCTTGTGCGTGTGAGGCAAGCACTCTACCAACTGAATCATCACCCCAGCCCACTTTTTTTCATTTTATTTTGAGACGGGCCTCACTGGCCTCAAACTTGTGATCCTCCTGCCTCAGACTCCCAAGTCACTGGGATTATAGGCATGTGCCACTCTGCTCATCTTGGGATTTCATTTTCAAGTAGTAGTATTTTTCTTTCAACAAAGGCCTATAGCTACTATACTCCTTAAATTTTTTTGTGTCTGAGAATATCTTCAGTTGCATTGTATATAAGTGACAGCTAGAAATACTATCAGATTACACTTTGCTTTTTTTCTTTTTTTAAATGTCAAAAATTGGTGGGAGGGGAGATTTAAGACCAGGCTGACTTTACCCATTTTCTGTCTTGATGCCTCTCAATTACTTTATTAACAATTGAAGTTCAATAGTTTAATCGGATAATTTTTGTTATTGATGATTTATTTTTCTTATAACTGAATGTTTATCTTACAGATTCAGTTCTTTGTTATAGAGAAATATTCTATAATATTTTGAATATTATTTCAGCTACATTTTGAAGATTTTCTACTTAAAGGGAACACCAATGATTCTTATGCTGAATCATCGTTGTCCTCCATTATCTACTGTTTTCTTTAACTCCTTTCATGTGTTCTTACATTCATTGTAACCTGTCAAAATTTCATCACCTCTACTCTTTTATTGTTTCTAATATGTTTATTTGTAATAGTGTTGTTTCATGCTCAATCAATTTCTCTTTAGCTTTACAATCTCCTTTTCATTTCATTCTATTCTTTCACCTCATCTTAGAGTGGTCTAGTATGTTGATTTCATGTCTTTTATATGTTTTTCCATAGTATTTACAGAAAATTTTCTTTGGTCCCTTTACCTGTGTTTAATTTTGGAATGATTTCATTGTATGGCTTTTGAAAGTAGTATTCTTTATTTTACTTTTTTTCAGGAATAGTGGTTACAACTGACACATCTTATCTCAGAAACCCAATTTCTTCACAAAACATTTCTGAAATTTGGATAATTCCTAAAATTAATGTCATCAGAAAATTAGCTACATTTTCTTCTTCAATAGTTCATAGACTATAAAACTGATACATCATGGAGTCATTGGGTCCTAGATATAATGTATTATGGCCGACTTGTACATGTGGTTAATTCCTTCTCACATTTTTTCTAAAGTTTACATACAGAACAAAAATCAGGGAGTATGGTCTATGTACAGACTGTTGAAAAATATGGGTCCTACTAAGTTCTCCAAGAAAAAAATTTTTTAAGCCAGGTTTTTTGTTTTGTTTTGATCATCAGACTGGAAGGACAAGAAATGAGGAAGAAAAATAGCCATTTCACTTACTAAAGCTTAAAGTAACAATTCCATCAAGAGTAGGCTGTAGGGCTTGGGGTTATGGCTCAGTGGTAGCACACTTTCCTGGTATGTGTGAGGCACTGGGTCCGATTCTCAGCACCACATATAAATAAATAAAGGTCTATCAACAACTTTAAAATAATTTTTTTAAAAAGTGGACCTGTAGCTACCCACATCCCATTTCTCCCATTTATCCAAATTAGATTTTTTTTTTTTAAGAAGCATCTGGTGAGTACAGATTTAAGGATATATTCAAACAAAATGAAATATTTATAATAGTGACAAACTAAAATCAAAATGTCTACACATAAGAGAATGATAAAAATAAATGGCAGTAAAACAATACTATGAAACTACCAAGTAAGAAGGAAAAAGAATAAGACAACAAAAAATGTGATTAAGAACTCAATGCACTCACTTTAAAAGAGATAAAGGAACTCATAGAACAAAATGTGGATAATTTCCCATTTTAATAAAAAAACGCAAAACATAAGTCTGAACAAAAATACATTAGTTATTAACTATAAATATGGTAAAAGAATTACCATTTTTTGGTCTATAAACTTCCATCCTTTTAAAGTTATTCATGTATTACTTTAATAACTTTTTTAAACTATTGAATAATTTATCTGGAGAAAATAATAAAAATATTAATACTTTGTCACCAAAAAATTTCTAAAGGTTTTACACATATCAAGGCAATGGCTATTTGCTTTTACATTTCAAAGACCTCAAACTCAACAATCAAATGCAAATATTATTACAGCCTTTAGGGTTTAATAGCTCTCTTTATAAACATGTATAATTAATAACAAACTTACGACTCAATCCCTAAGGGAAATTCCTGGCTCATGGCTATGGTGGCTTTAAAGGTTTTCTTACTCTCTTTGCACACCAGCTCTCTACCCAGATTTGGAGCTCTAAAATGGGAGGTTACAGGGAGAGAAAAAGAAAATATTAGGTTACAGGGAGAGAAAAAGAAAATATTAGGAAACTTATTCCAAATGACGTTCACAATTAATTCAATTTTTCTTACTGTCTACAGAAATAATAATGCTAAAAGAGAATAAGATGTATAAGAAATGGGATAAGGGTAACAAAAAGAAAACAGCAAAGACTAAAAGTTCAGAAAAAATTACCAGACCTCAATTAATTGCAAATTGAATATAACTGAATTTTAATAATCACTATTTTATGAAAGACAACCGCTAGAAAAACAATTTTTAAAAGTATTATTGCATAACTTTAAAATCCCTTACTCAATTCAGTTTCCTTGTCTACTACAGTCTCAGCCTTTGTGAATAAGAGGTCTTAAGAAGAATAAAGAATTCTATAGTAAACACTGTAAAAGACAAAAGTATACCAACTTTAGTTTAAAGATCTAATTTGCCTCCCTGGATCCCACATGCAAGCATGAGCACTCTGATGAGCCTAAAATAGAATTTGGAAGACCACTCCCCACCCACTCCAATCCCAAGAAGATACAGATGCTGGCTGCTGGCCCCAGTATATCTGGACTCTTTTTGATGTGATAAGGAGGCTCCAGGAACTCCAAAGGAGGCAAAATCTGTGAAACTCCTTTTAGCTGCAGACTCAGAAACTACTGCCTTTTGTCCTAATGCACCCCTTCCTGTGGAACACAGACTAACTAAATCTATGTAGGTATATTTCACACCTTTTGTCTCACTAAACTATAGTTGCCTCCTCTCAAATTCTGCTAATTTTTAGGAATTTCAAAACTGGAACTTTTGAAACAATTTTCTTCCATCTCCCTTCAAAACTGGCTTTGAATAAAATTATTTTCCCACCAATTGGACCAAATATTCATAGAACAGAGAGTATTTCGCCTAACATCTTCCTCCACTGGTGGAATCTTGTGCAGTTTGGTAACAAGATGAGCAGAGTTTGGTTTTATAGACACAAATATGCAAAAGAAAGCAAGACAAAAGGTAGATTGATAGTTTCAAAGCTATTTTCCTTACAGGGTTTAAACAGTGGGGACTTTCCTATTTCACATTAACTCAGGTTGCCTGGAATTTCCTCAGTTATTTTTTCAAAGTTCAGTTTGATTAGGTGGCATATAGCACAAGTAACTATACTCTTGAGTTTGTGTGATCTTCTGGAGCCTACTGTTCAAACTAATGGCTTCTCATAAAATATGTTAAACATTATAGACTATTCAGACAGAAACATTATGGAGAAGATAGAAAAGGCACAAAAGAAGCCTTTTAATAAGAATGTCAAAATGATGATGGCTTCTAAGCATGGAGGTAGGTGACACTTTCTTTATCCATTCATCACTCTTTTAATATATAAATACATACTGAATACAAGTTAGGTTAATTAGTGTACTAAGTACTGGTAATATAATAGAAAACAAAGATTTTTTTTTTTTTTTTTTTTTTTTTGCAGTACTGGGGAGTTAATCCAGGGGTGTTCTATCTACCACAGTGCTACATACTCAGTCCTTTTTATTTTCATTTTTATTTATTTATTTTAGGGGAAATATATATATATATATACTATATACATACATATATATATATATATTTTAAGGGATTAAATCCAGGGTGCTTAACCACTGAAACACATGCTCAGTCCTTTTTATTTATTTTTAGTTTTGAGACAAGATCTCACTAGGTTGCTTACAGTCTTGCTAAATTGCTTAGGCTGGCTTCGAACCTTCCATCCTCATGCCTCAGCTTCCCTAGCCATTGGGATTAAAGCACTGCATCATCACGCCCCACTTTCAGTTTTCATTTCGAGACAGGGTCTTACTAAGTTGCCCTGGTGGGTCTTGAACTTGCAATCCTCTTGCCTCAACCTATGAATTGCCGGGATGCACTACAACACCCAGCAGCAAAGGTCTAGTATAAGCTGAAGCAAAAAGGTAATAATAGAAGATAAGTTTGGAAAGGCAAACAGGACACAAATAATGAATTATACACCATGCTAAAGAATCAGGGCAATGACTAAACACAAAAGTTCATCATACAAAGGAAAATTTCAAATAAGAAACAACATTGTGCAGTTCCCCATATGTATTTCCTTAAAACAAATACTACAGTTTTTGGGGGGGTGGGTGGGCAGTGGGGGATGCATAAATTGGCAGGAAGAATGTAGAAAGAAGGCTCTACAATCTAGAGTATACATGATTCAGCATATTCTTCCTCATGATTTTCTAAGTTAAAAAACACTGCTTCAAACAATATATTAATAATTATCTCTCTAAAATAAATTTTTATACCTAGTCACACATTCTGTTTTTACAAATTATTCTTTCTAAAAACCAAAGAAAACATAAAAATCCACCTACTTTCCATTTTCAGCAGATATATATTCTTCCCATGTAATAGTGTTCTGAGGAGGAGGGGTAAGGGACTGTCTTCGAACAGGCTGCCAAAATATAAAAGAGAAATAAAGAGAAGGGGAGGAGGCTGGGTGAAAAAAGAAAAATGTTAAATGTTTAAAATATAAAATTAAAACATATAGTAAACTGGGTGCTAGGGTTAGAGAGCATCTGTTAGCATACCAGAGGCCCTGGAATCTATCCCAGCACTGGAATAAAACAAACACACACACACACATACATACATACATACACACACACACACACACACACACACATTGTATTATTTAAAATCATCAATCTCCTTAATTCCTTCAATATAATACTTAAAGAGGTTCCTTCCAGGACCAAGTCAGTACCCTGGTGATTCAAGCTCTAATAGAAATATTACTAATTTTTTTCTAATGAATACTAGTATCAAAGTAATAATACCATTCACTCAACGTTTCAATCATCTAAAATGTTTGTGTGGCTCAGTGGTAGAACACAAGTTTAATTTCTTTAAACATCAATTTCCCTTCAGGGCACAGTGGCACATGCCTGTAAAATCTCAGCAACTCGGGAGGCTGAGACAGGTAGATAATGCCTAGCCTCAGCAACTAAGAAAGATCTTGCATCTTTGGGAATGTACTTCTGTGGTAAAGTGTGCTAGGTTCAATAACCAATACAAAAAAAAAAAAAAAAATCAACAGGAAAACAAATAAATAATCCAATTAGAAAATGGGCAAAAGAAAGGATCACTTGTCACTGAAAAACAAATACAAGTGGAAAATAAGCACATCAAAAGAATATTCAATATCCCTAGGCATTAGGAAAATACAATTAGAATCACAATGAGGTAGCACTGTATACTGTCAGAATGGGTGATACAAAAAAAAAAAAATACACACACACACACACACTAAAGCAAGCAAGGATCTAGAAAAACTGGATGACTCATAAACTGCTGATGAAAACAGAAACCAGAAAACATTTTGGCAGTTTTGTTATAAAACTAAATTACCATATGACACAGCAACTTCACTCTTAGGCATTTACCCCAAAGAAATAGAGAATTATGTTCACACAAAAACCTACATGTAAAATCAGCATACTATAGTAATGCAGCCACATCAATATTTACGGCAGCTCAATTCACAGTAGCTATGGAACCAACTTAAGTGCCGTTCAACAGATGAATGGATAAAGAAAATATGGTATATACACCATGGACTATTACTCAGTCAAAAAGAAGAATGAAATTATGGTATTTGACATAAAGGATAAATCTGGAGACAATAATGCTAAGTGAAAAAAAGTTAATCCCAAAGAACCAAAGGCTGACTGTTCTCTCTGATAAGTGGATGCTAACATACAATAAGGGTGGGAGAAGGGAAGAATGGAAGTTCACTGGATTAAACAAAGCGAATGAAGGGAAGGGAGGAGAGATGGAAATAGGAAAGACAGTAGAATGAATTGGACATAACTTTCCTATGTTCATATATAAATATACAACTTGTTTATTTATATCATGTACATCATGTATTTATATCTTGTACAACCACAAGAATGGAAAACTACACTTCACATATGCATAGTTATGTCAAAATACATCTATTGTCATGTATAAGTAAAAAAAAAACAACAAATGAAAAATGAAAAAAAAACTACATGTGAATATTTACAGCAGCTTAATTCATAATAGCCAAAAAATTGAAAACAGCCCAGATCTTCAACAGCTGAATGGTTAAATAAACTGTGATACTCATTGCTGAGTACCATCCTAGTCAAAAGCTCACCAAATGTTTCATCTTTTGTAGAAATTGACAGATTGAATTTAAATACGCATAAAGAACTACAACTGGGCACTGGTAGCACAGGCCTATAATCTCAGTGACTTTGGAAGGCTGAGACAGAAATTTCCAGGTTAGCACCTGCAACTCAGTGAGACCGTGTCTCAAAATAAAATTTAAGAAGGCCTGGGTATGTAGCTCTGAAGTAGAACAATTCTACTTCAGTAGTACCATGCTACTCAGCAATGAAAGCAACAAACTACTGATACAACTTGGATAAATTACCAGGGAATTATATTAAGTGGAAGGCAAAGGCAATTTCAAAGGGTTACCTATTAGGATATGATTCCATTTACAGAACATCCTTAAATTAACAACCTTAAAAAAAGGAGGAACAGATTAGTGGTTGACAGGAGTAAGGGACAGTGAGAGGAAAAGTGAGCAGGAGGTATCACTATAAAAAGAGGAATATGAGGGATCCTGTAGTAATAGAAATATTCTATGTCTTGACTATGAATACCAAGATCCTGGTTGAAATCTTATACTACTGTTTTGCTAGATTTTACTATTAGAGGAAACTGGGTGGAGCATACACAAATCTCTATATTACTTCTTATACCTATATGTACAATTATCTTAAAATACAAAGCTTGGTTACTAGGCCACAAAATTGACCAAATTTTATTGCTCTATTATGTATATGTACAAATATGTAAGGATTTCCACTTTCATGAATAATTATAACATACCAATGAAAACAAAAAATAATGTAATCTAAACAAAAACCAAACACAAAGCAAAAGCTTGGGACTGGGCATGTAATGGCACAGACTTGCCTGGCATGCATAAGGCCCTAGGTTAGCACTAGGACCACCAAAAACAACAACAACAACAAAAAAAAAATGTACAATGTTTAATTTTTTAAAAATTCAAAAAATCCAAACAAGCTTTTGTGTAGCAATTGATTTATCTATAGATTCAACACTAACCTAGTCAAAAGCTCACCAAATGTTTCATCTTTTGTAGAAACTGACAGACTGAATTTAAATACGCATAAAGAACTACAGCTGGGCACTAGTAGCACAGGCCTTTAATCTCAGTGACTTTGGAAGGCTGAGACAGAAATTTCCAGGTTAGCACCTGCAACTCAGTGAGACTGTGTCTCAAAATAAAATTTAAAAAGGGCTGGGGATGTAGCTCTGAAGTAGAACAATTCTGTGTTTAATCCCTGTACTACACAAGCACACACCAAAAAAAAAAAAAGAACCCAAAAAGTTCATGGTGCTATGGAACTGTTTAATTTCTGATTAGCAGTTTGAAATTTAGTTGATATAAATCATAATAAGGGCTGGACATGTAGGGGTAAAGGTAAAGCATTTAGGCTTAGGCGTAGCACACTTTCCTAACATGTGCCCAGTGATTCAATCCACAGCACTGCTACACAAATAAATAAATAAGCATAAATGAGACCATCAGAAACAACTGGTAAATGACCTATTAACTGCGCTTCCATAATAATATTGTTCCATATAATCATCCCAAAATGGTTTGTTGCCAATATTAAACAAAAGTAGCAATAATTACAACAAATTTATTTATTAGAAGAACTCCTCATGAAATTTAAACCACAACACAAATTTGAGGAGTCATGGTCTTTTTTGTCTGATCAACAATGGGAGAGGGTGGTAGCTTTGTCAAAGACTACTCCCTCTATTTATCTTTATTTCTATCTCCTGAGCATATATGCATTGCCTACTAATCAAGATATCAATAAATGAATGAAAAGAGGCTCTAATTCAAGGCAAGAAGAAAAATGAGGAGCAAAACCAGGATCTGGCAGGAAGGAGTCAGATTCACACTAAACTGGCATCATCACAACTTTAACTTAAACACTTTATATATTGAACTCAAACTATGGTTGACTCACTCACTACATGAACTTTCTAAACATTAAAATATTTTCCTGGCATATATATACAGTATTAGCTGGAACTTGGCATACTATTCTGGAAAATTTGTCCATCTTGAACAATACCATAGGAGAACTAAATATTCAAGGAATTCAAGTCTTCCTGTAATATCTTTTAATCCTCTTATGATTGTGACTCCATTTACACTACAACCTAATATTCATGCATAGAAATGTTAACACAACACATACAATCTTGAAACTATTGTTTCATAAAGTAATAATGTCTTATCATGTATGATAAGGTATGACTTTTTTTCTATCACTTCTTAGTCACTGATTTTAAAAAAAAGTCAGAATGGCCCACTAAATAAATATCATAACATTAGTAAAGGAGTCCCTATCCTGCAGTTTTAAGAACAGTACTATTTAAATGTAATTAAATATTAATACTTGGGGAATCTTAATGAAGTGTATCCAAGAATTTTTTTGTAATATTCTATAATTACTTGTAAATCTTAATATTTTCAAAATAAAAAAAAACTTCAGAATCCATCCAATTCTTCTTATTAGGATATAAGATGATCAGTTACTATATTTCATTTATCTTTTTATTTCCTAATTTCCCCTCCCCTTTCTTTACTGTCACATGACTGTATATACATGCTTTCAATAAACAGATGTTGAATAAAATTTGTGAGATAGTATAGGCTACTGATGACTTCATAAAATGGATGGCAGATTTGGGTGAATCAGAAGACTATATGTAAGGGAAAATGGAATAAAATTTAACACTGAGTTTAATGCTTACAAAATGATTTTATCTTCTTATTAAAGAAGAATCAAGGACCAAGTACAGACTCAGGAAAAACCAAAGGTCACCTTCTTTCCTTTTCATGCTAATAACATAAAAAAATTAAGACTCACAAAAAAATAAAAAGTAATACCTAATGAACAAAACCTGTGAGTATATTTATATAAATGCAAGGAATGAAGTCTATCCCCTCTCTCCTTAGAAAACTATAAATTAGAAGTAGTAAAAATTATACCTCAAAATTCTGTTCCATTATGTTTCCACCTTTACTCAAACTCTCCATGATGGCCTTATTTCGAAGGATATCCTCTTCACTGAGATGTTCTCTTCTTTTCCTTGATTCTAAAACAAGTCCATTCACCAGATAAAAGTCTGCCAAAAAGTTTCCTACTCTTTCCTAAAACAAAATCAAATATTCCAAAATAATAAAACTTAAAATAAATTTGTCTTATATTCAAAGTTTCACATATTATACATATTTTTCGAGATATGTGCAATATGTAGGTGAAAATGAGTATTCCTTTAGTATAAATTATACTATTAAATTAAAAATGTTTTAAATTATGCATTTCTATTTTATAAAGGAAAATTTTAAATGTACAAAGATATGTGGTACTTAATCTGCAAATGAGTTAAATCTAAACAAAATATCACATAATATTTCTTTATAATCTACTCCCAAGTAGCACAAAGTTATCTGAAAAACTTTATCAAGCCAACAATTAAATATCATAAGTAACAAGGAGGGGTCAGGGATAATACTGTTCCCATTTTATAGATAGAAAAAAAAAGTGGAATTAAAATAAATAGTTTAATTCACATAAGAATCTAGTACAATTAGAATTAATGATCTATTCAAATTTTCTATTGTCTAACAAAATCAAACGTCATGTTATAGCAGCTGGCTGCTTTCAAAAAATAACAGAATAGCTTTGGTTACAAATATAATTGTTTAAATTATAACTGGGGATAGGGAAACTCAAGTGACATTAAAGACAAGTAAGGAAGGGTTATTTCAATGAAGCCTTCCTAATCCTTTTTAATATTAACCTTCACCTTTTTTATTTACCTTTAATATTAACCTTTTTTCAAACCAGAGTTGGTTAGAGCTTGAAATACCTTATTTTGGGAAGAAAAAAAAAAACAATAACTTATTAAAAACAAGCTTCCCATTTCTACCTACATGCAAATCAAATAATCTCCACCTTGCTGCTGTTTTCTGATTTCCAAAGCTATGTGCTTAAGTGTTGTTTCAGGTCTACCTTGCTTCAGTGGCTCCTTACCAGTCATTATAAAGCAAAGCACTTTTCACCAGTTTCTACCTACAAAATGGGAACCATAAGGATTACTGACTCCCTCCTTACCTGTCAAAGATTAAAGAAGATCACCTAGACGCTGTTCAAGAGCTTTGAGCTGCTTAGCAGTAATACTAGATGAATAGCAGTTTCAATTTTTATCTTCTCTTGAAGTGATCCATCTAATTCTGTCCAGAAGAACAGAGTATAAATAAGACTTCAGACCAAATGGATTGCAATGTAGGATCTCACAGCCTGGAATCCTATATTGCCATTTGTTGCCAAATAGAAAGGAAATTGATGAGCCTAAAGCTCAGAATTTTATCTGTGATTGGGTAGTAATTACCTAGTGTTTTTTTTTTAAAATATATTTTTAGTTGTAGATATACACAATACCTTTATTTTCTTTGTTTATTTTTATGTGGTACTGGGAATCAAACACAGTGCCTCACGCATGCTAGGCAAGCACTCTACCACTGAGCTACAACCCCAGCCCTAATTACCTGTTTTTGAAGCCATATAAAAGTATTTATTTATTAAATGTAAATTATATCAATAAAAATTTTAATGTAGCCATTTCATATCTTGTTGCCTATAACTGACAATGCAAAGTTCATGTAAAAGAATTGTGACACATCATTCATAACAGTAGAAAACTGGATGGAAATACATGTTCAAAAATACAACTGGATAAACAAGTCACATTATATCCATACTATAAATACTATGCAGTTGCTAAAAAGAATGAAGTAGTACTACCTGTAAAAATAAGGCTTTTTTCACATTCTAAAGAGTGAAAAAATCCAGTTGCAAAACAATAAATATTAATGACACTTTATATGAAACCAAACATCTAAATAAAAAGCTACATACTACTATGGGTACATATCAATGTGTGAAAACAAAAAAAGGTTAGGGTATATACAGATATCCTTCAGTAAGGGTTTAGGGATTATGGGGAGTCGTCAAGGGAGAATTTTCAACTATATACCAAGTTGTATGGTGGTTAATTTTATGATAATTTGGCTAGGGTAAGGTGCCCAGGTGCCAACCGGTCAAAATATTATGAAAGTATTTTATAGGTGTAATTAACACTAAATAACTGAAGGTCTTAAGGGCAAAGACAGAGATTTCCAGAAGAAAATGCAATTCTGCTATAAAATTGAAACTTAAAAAACTTTGTCTGAGTTTTCAATCTTAGATTTTTGACTCAACTACAACATCAACTCTTACCTTAATTTCTAGCCTGCTGGACTGCTGCTGTACACATTTCAGACTGGCTGCCAGCTTCCACAATCAAATGATCCAATTCCTTAAAATAAATCAATTTTTTCCTCTCTTTCTCTCTTCCTTCTCCCTCTCTTTCTGTTCCTCCTCTCTATTCCTGTCTTCTACCCTTTCTATCTACTGCTAATTTTGCTTCTCAAAAAATCCTAACTAATACAGGTTATTTTTCTGTTTCTCCAATGTAAACACATTCATTTCTACTATAATAATAAAAACATAATTTTTAGAAAACAATTAATCTTGGTCTTCTCCTGTTGTAGTTATTATCCTTGAATAAAAATTTATGAATATATTTCATAATATATGAAAATTATGAAAAGAAATTTACAATTCACTGATGTAAAAACTTCCATTAAGATTTAATTTAGTGGCAGTGTTGTAGAAACATAATTTACTTTGAGTTTAGAAAAAATATTGAAAAACAGATACTGAATAAATGATTTAGAAGTCTAAAAGTGCGGAGCAAAACAGATTCAGAAAAATGAACTCTAGTGTATCCCTACTGTGGCCTCTCTATGAAATAAGAATTTGAAATAAAATGGAATCTTGTAAAAACTAAGCAGTTATCGACAAGAATTCTCCTTAACATAGAATTCAAATGAGTTAAACTTTCTCTCTTGGCTTCTCCAAGAATACATTCCAACTCCAAAAACCCAACATTTTAACTACCTGTCTGAATTCAAAGAAGAGAGAATAAAATACTTGAAGACAATTCAGTAAGCTACTTCTTTCTGCATTGTGATCACATTATTTTGGCAACATCAAATACCAACTTTTAAAGTTTAAAAATCTAGATTTGCACATACCGTTTTATCTTCCCGAAAAAGCCATCCAGTTTGGGCACGAGTGAAAGAAATTGATTTGGTTGATAAAGTTGCAGAGTAAATATCGCTGCTCATTAAAATGTCAACCTCTTCTTCTGTTTCCATCTCTGATTCCTAGGGTATTGGTAAAAATTAAATATAAGAATCTAAGTTTATCTAAAGGTTATTAGTGGTACATATGCAAATATCAACACTTACAATGTTACAGATGATAAGGATAGCTTCTAAAAAATATAAAGTTCCTGATATTCTAAAAACAATTAGATGTTCAAATTTCATATATCTCTTATCTAAGACAAATTATGAATCTTTAAAAGAAATTTTCATGAAATATATATTCTTACACTGTTAGAGATATGAAAAAGAAACAGTACAATGTTACCCATTTCAGAACTATCTAGATCTGTAGGACAATTTTAAAAGATTACCTTAAGAATTAAAAGACATGAGATAAAATAAAATGCACATATAAAAGATTTTCTTGAAATATAGATGAACCTGGCTTTGGTCAAATATTGTTAATTTGAAAAAAAAAATTCTTTTTTCTACTTCTCTCTTTTTGGGCCGCAATATTAGGGATTAAACCCAGGGTTGCTCTGCCACTGAGCTACACCCCCAGCCTTTAACTTATCTTTTCAGAATTAAATCCATATATAATAACATAGCAGTATGTTTTAGACAGCTTTTTTATTACTGTGACCTATCTATTTCTTTTATTTTGAGATAGGGTCTCACTAAGTTACTAAAGCTGGTCTGAAACTTAAGATCTTCCTGACTCAGGCTCCAAAGTCTTTGGGATTACAGGTATATTCCACTTTACCCAGCTTTTTCTGTATTTCTTACAGAAAAGAAAGGAATCCATTAATATCAGTCCATGATTTCTAAACTTAAAAAGCAGCCCTTCTTCAGGTTTTATCCTCCATATATTCTCAAGTGCTGGTATTATTAATTAAGCAACAATTATATTTTAGATTAAGAAAGAAAGAAATGAAAGAAAGCTTTGTGCCTTTATACTTGCTTCAGGGACAGAAGAATAAGTGATCAGGTACAGAAGAGTAAGAGTGGGTATAAGATGAGGTTCTATTTCCTAACAGGCCAAGAGACACTTTTAACATTAGGTAAAAACTAGAGTGGCATTTAGGGAATGAGAACTGCCCACAGGATTAACAATGGTTCTTAGAAGTTCTTTTTCTCAACCACCTAATTTTTACCTAGATAAGATCCCTTTCTGAATTTTTGAGTCTACAGAAAACAATAGCAATGGCTTAGAACTAAGACAATATCATTTTCTCCACCCTTACAGATAATGGAGCAAAAATCTTGATATCACTACTAAGTATAACAGCTAAAAACATATTGCTGGGTAACACAAACTGTTTCTGAACAGTTTTCTAAAGAAAAGCTTTGGATAAAATACATTGAAAAGAACTGTCAAAACATTATACTTCAAATAGATTACTAATTAACTAGAATTTTATATATCAGCTTGGCAACTAACACTACAAAGCACATTGTTATATACAAATTTTACTATATTTTCAAGTAAACTTTTGGAACAGAATTCTTCTATAAATCAGAGATATCCTAACTACATCATTGAAAAATACCTGCTTCGTGGGGCTGGGGTTGTGGTTCAATGGTAGAGTACCTGCCTAGCATGTGTGAGGCACTGGGTTCGATTCTCAGCACCGCATATAAACAAATAAAGTAAAAGTCCATTGACAACTAAAAAAAAAAAAAAATTAAAAAAAGAAAAATACCTGCTTTTAACTGCATTCCTTCAAAATTAATGACAAATTATTATTTATGTATGCACATTAGCATAAACAGAGAGTACAGTACTCCCTCAGCAGCTACAAGGAATTCAATACAGGACCCAGTTTGTATAAAAACAGCATATTTGCATATAATCTATGCATATCATCCCATCTTTATGTGTTAATACCTGTACAAATGCAATGGAAATATTTGTTTTGCCATATTGTTTAGGGAATAATGACAAGAAAATAAAGTCTGTACATCAATATCTAAAAGGTAAGCAGAGAAAAAGAAGCAGGTAAAGAAAAAATCTGGAAAATAGCAACAAGTGGCCAAGGTCAAATCCAAAGAAAACAAAAATTCCAAAAACCAAAAGCAGATACTTCCAAGAAATTTAATAAAGAGAGAGTTCTAACAAGTACAATGGTTTTAGCAACAGGCTCAAGATGCACATTCTTTAAAATCCCAAGCCTATTTCCTTTTCCAAATGTTCCAGTCCTATCAAAGATTCTGCTATCATCCATTCTTCAAGACAGCTTCACTACACACAGCCATGTTTCCTCTTCTTAATTTACTACACTTAAGTTATTAGAAATTTCTATAATGGCCATATTAAAAATAGATGTCATAATTTAACTATTCACTATATTATACTAGTATCTCATCACCTCTCCAATGAATAACTCTAAAATATTCACAAATAATTTCCCTGCCTTCAATTTCTCCCTTTTCCAATTCATCTTTCATGTTAGTTGTTTAATCTTTTGAACTCTCATTTAAATGCCATAAGCCTTAATTTTCTTACCTGTAAAATGGAGATACCTTAAGAATACCTTAAGAATCTGTGACATTCTCTTGCCAATTGCAGCAGACCCTAAATTATCTTATCTGTCTTTTTAAGGCCTTTCTCATTTCATAGGAGAAACCTTCCCTGAAAACAATGATCTTTCTGTTTCTCTGACTTTACTCATTCTATTTCTCCTATAAGAAATACCCTTTTTTCTTCTCCCTTCATTCTAAATCTTGATTGCATAATGTCAGTTAGGAACCTATTTATTTCAGTAGTACACATACCCCAAAGTAATAAAGGTCTTGTAAGTAGATACAGCAATATGAAGGTCTAAACTATGAGATACTGAAGAATGAGCCACAGATGAAAAAATAAGACAAAATAAAAACACCAGTGATCCCCTCCCAGCCACCCCTCAAAAAAACAATGTTGACTTAAAATCAATGACCTAGATCCTGGAAAAGCTTTTTTAGAACATAGAAGGAAAAGGGAACAAAAAAATAAAGATGATGCATATCGTTTGTAAATGTTGGTTGTGAAGCAATACCAACATAAAAAGATGATATACCAGAGGGTACAATAATGCTGAGGGGGAATAGAGAAAGAAAAGGTTAGCCAAAGAGAGTAAAAGAATGCAGAAACAGCAAGAGAGGGGTCCATACTAAGGAGATAAAGAAAGTCAGAAACATTAGAAGAAATCAAAGTGATAAATAGTAAAACAGCAAAAAGCCAGGCATGGTAGCACATGCCTATAATCCCACCAGCTTGACAGGCTGAGGCAGGAGGATCGAGAGTTCAAGCCAAGCTCTGCAAAAGTAAGGCACTAAGCAACTCAGTGAGTCCCTGTCTCTATAAAATACAAAATGGGGTTGGGATGTAGGTTCAACAAATGAAAACTACAAATAAGAACTAAAAGAAATCGAAATTCATTGATTGAGGAGATAATCAGTGAATTCTGAGCAAAGAGACTTAATGGATTGGTCAAAATGTAGACCAGATCATGGGGAGGAAAAAAAGGCTAGTTGTAAGGAAATGGAACCTTTGAGAATAAATCAACTCAATTATATCTTATACTTTTAAAGCAATTACAATGGACACTTGGCTAAATACATATTTTTTTAACCATTTAGAAAAATATCTTGATAAGACAACAGCTCACCTCATGGTGTATTCGCTGATAAACTTTCTGTTCATTGTCTAATACTACAAAAGATTCAGAGGGTGCCGCATCCCCATTGAAAATGAAGCTTAAATCCCCTCGTTGGCACTTCATGTCAGTAAAATCTATGAGAGTTGTATCAAGCCTGTGAAAGATACAGGTAGGTGAGAAACTGACAAATAAAACTTCATTAATAATTATACAAGTTTTATGTCTTCTAAACACAAACTTAGATTCTAATATATTTCAATCTAAACCTATAAGCAAGTTAAATTTAAAATATTTTAGTTTTAAAAACCATTTAAATACATATTCCATTTTATCTACATTTTACTTTTCTGAATTCATACTTCATTAACTCATCAAGAAAAAAAGTGTTTCCCTACTGCTGAAATATTTCCCTTTGTTTTCTACCATTTCCTTTGTTATAGCTCCTCAATAAGTTACTTCCACAGGGAAAAACAGAAAAGGAAAAGAGACCTAACATTCTTTGATCCCTTTAAAATGTTACTATGTCAGCGGAGTATTAAGATGGGTAGAGCAAAATATATGGACTAGATTCCTAAATTTAGAACGACCCTTTTGATCTACATCCATTTTATGCTTAATCATCTGATACTAAACCTTACTTCATCCTTCAACTTTGATCAATCCTTTAACCTACTACAAATCTCTTAACCTACTACCAGATTCAGACTATCAATCTCTTTCCCAGACCACATCTCCACAGTCTGAAAAATATATGGATTGGGCTGGGAATGTGGCTCAAGTGGTAGTGCGCTCGCTTGGCGTGCGCAGGGCGCTGGGTTCATTCCTCAGCACCACATAAAAAATAAAATAAAGATGTTGTGTTCACCAAAAACTGAAAAATAAATATTAAAAAATTCTCTCTCTCTCTTTAAAAAGAAAAGTATACGGATCAACAAAACAAAAACTTGACACCTCTGAGCTTTCTCATCTAGAAAGAAGTTTATATGAAATGATCCCTTCAAAGTATTTAGTCTAGGTATAGACCCCTAAAACACCCAAATTAATAATATGGAGATCTGTAGAGATGTAGATAAACAAAATTTTATTATTTTTATATTTATATATATATATATATATATATATATATATATATAAAATATATCATGGTCTTCATGTTTGTCTGCTGGATAGTTTGTTGTTGAATAAAACTAGTTGCTAAAGCAACTATCTTGATTAAAGTCAAGATTTTTGTCTGTAATAGGTCTCAAATGAATAAAATTAATTAAACATATTATAGCATCTTATTTATTTTTAAGTTATTAAGCACATGTAAGCTAGGATTACAGGAGGAAAAGTTTCCTCCAAATCTCAATTTTCTTTTACTCAAGGAAAAAAAAATCATATCACCTTACCTGATATTAATACCTTGTTTGTATATTTTACATGCGTCAGAAGGCAGAATTCGGGAAAGTAAAGGCACTATATTTAAAAAAACAAAAGGAAAAAAGTAAATTCTGAGACATTTATAAACTTTACAATTAAAAGAACACTAATATAAACATTTCACCAATTCAACAAATTATAATCATTTCCTTTAAAATGGCATTTTCTGATTAATAATGAATGTAATACACAAAGCATCAAGTGGCTACTACTTAATTGTAATTTCTGTATTATTTACTGTGTCCTTACCTCTCCCACAAACATACAAGAGTAGCAGAGTCCATATAAGGTAACTCTTAAATACATACTGCATGGTATTATAGATGAGTAAACAATACACTATGGTAACTAAACCACCCAAATAGTTAAAACAAAGGGATCTGGGTCCTAAATGATCTTTTAAATATAACTTGTAAATATAGCAGAAAAGTGATGTGTATAGACACATCATGGAAGCAAGATAGCTGAATATACGTTTGAATCCCAAACATGTGCCTTGGTTATTTATTCACTGTACAAAGATTTCAAAATCTATAAAATGGAATTCATAGTATTTACCTAAAGCTTTCTATACTACAATGTTGTTTTTTATAACTCATATTTTATCACAAGCTATTCTGACTTTTTTTATTATTTACTGGCTATTTGGGGGGAAATAAAAGCTATTATTCTACTTAAATATGCATCACAGGCTATAAAAAACTACTATGTCAAAATGATGAAAGAAAATGGGAAGCACAAAATTCTTGAAATTCAAACAATAACATATGTATATGCACATATAAGTTTGTGTATACTTGTATGTGTTTATAAGCAATAGGAAGTTACTATTATCTACATGTTTTAAAAAAAAGAAGAAATTGAAGCTCAGGAAACACGTATGATATCATGCCAAGCCAAATACTTAGAAAACAGTACTGACTCCCGTTCAAAGGTTTTCTATATCTCAAACCTCAAGCTGGAATAGTTCATTTGTCTTCAAACTTGAGATTAAATCCTGGACTAGTTTCTCCAAAAAGTGAATGTAAATAACAAGAGAAAAAGTAAGTATGCCCTACTATCTCAAAATTAAATTTACCCAGATCTCAATATTTCTTAGCTCTCCCTATTTCTGGTTTCCCTTATACATACATACGCACATACATACATACACACACACACACAATAGGTTTTGATAAAGGGAAGAAACATTCTCAAAGTCTAAAAAAGGCTTAAACATCAAATCTAATAACAGATTACCTCCTGGTTTTTTTAATGTAAACTGTCTAAGCTAAATAGATACCAATGGGTTAAGTTTTTAGAATTACATATGATATCTTAATTATCAGATACAGTTTTGACATTCAACAACTAAAATCTTTTTTCTTTACTGTTGTCTTCTTTTTTTGTTGGTACTGAGAATTGAACACAGGGTGCCCTACCACTGACATACACCCCCAGGTCTTACTGGTTGCTTAAGGCCTCACTAAATTATTGAGGCTGGTTACAAACTTGCAATCCTCCTGTCTTAGTCACCTGAGGAGCTGAGCCACCACACCCAACTTAAAATCCTTTTCAGCAATGAAACAGATGTGCTGACTTTCATATGTCAAAATCAATTTCTCAAAGATGATATACTTTTTACAAGTACCTCAGTGGTTATGTCATAAATTTGACTATGCAAAATTTATAATGTATTTTAATAACTAAATAAAAATATAAAGCAGGGGTGATTACATGTATTTATATTTCAATTTTTAACAATTTTGTTCAGCAACTGACAATTTTAGAATTCAAACAACTAACACCATGAAGATAATCAGTCAAGGAGCCAACATATTCAAGAGACAACCCAGTTTAGGATCACTGGGAAGACTTGAATCTCTACAGATGAGAAAATTCAAACATTAGATCAGTCTAACTTGGAGTTCTTCAAATTTATGGCTGTATTTACTTTTTCATGAACAGGACACAGTAGCATACACTATAAACCCAGATACTCTTGGCAGGAGGATCCCAAGTTTGAGGCTAACCTTGGCAACTTAACAAGATTCTATCTCAAATAAAAAGTAATAAATGGGCTGAAGTATAGCTCTGTAATAAAGTGTCACTAGATTTAATCCCCAGAATTGTAAAAATAATAATAAAAATAAATATACATATACACAGACATTATATAACATACAAAATTATATAAAATGGAATATACCTCATATATTTATCACTATATGGTTTATTTCTATGATTATTTGGGAGATAAGTATCACTGAGCATTCAAATAATTTTACAATATTAAAGTTAATTCAGATGCTTTTAAAAATATAATAAGCTTATTAAATCCAAATCTTCATGGACTACATTTTTAAAAATTCCTTGCATTAAATTAAAATTCATTACATTAAATTACTCAAATTTTTAACCCTATCTTTTATTTAAAAAAAAAATTTAAGTAAAATTTCAACCCTGAAAACAATTATGAAAGCTGCTGATCACATTGGTTTAATTATTGCCGCAGAGCTTTTAATTATTAGTTTCAATGTCATGAAAAATAATTTCCATCAGAACAAATATCAAAATTGTTGTGATAACATTTCTATAATATTTTTTTCACTTGTATCTCTGCACAAATAAATATTGTACAATAAAACAGCATACTCTTACCCCAGCTTTGAAAATCCCAGTGAAGTTCTAGATAAAAGTCACCTAGCTGCAAAATGAAATATGAATAATTAACAAATGCACCGTAGTTAACAGTTCTTATACTTGCTTAATATTTTGCTTTAATCTATGACCATTATAAATCTATAAATAATAAAAAATAATAAATAATAAAAAATCAATTTAAAAAGTTTAAGAACAAAAAAATCAAAACATGATTATTACTTAAAGCATAATAGCACGCATTACTCAATTACAAAGGAAAATATATACCACTATACATTTCATAAGAATATGTTATCACATTTAACTTTGTATGATTACATATTGTCAGCACAACCAAAATGATATTCATTATCATTAAAATAACTAACTTTAAAAATAACTATCAAAATGATTATGTGTACCATCTCATGATGGTCTAAAATATTACAACTGAAAAGATTTTTATATGAAGTGATAGATTTAGTAAATATGAAAATGTTAATCATATGAGACCTGTGGAGAAAACTTTTATTTTTCAAACGAAAAGCTAGACGGCAAAGAGACTATAATAATTAAGGAAACTATTAAAATCAAATATTCTCTAAAAATTTAAACAGTATGAATATAAGTAAAGTAGTGCAAATATAGCAACACTGGCAAGTTAGACCTCCGTATTTCAAACAATGAAAGAAGTTTATCTAATACTAGATATTATTGCAACCTAAATACATTTTTTCTGACTCTTTCTATAACTCTTCAGCTCTCAAAAAAAAAAGAAAAAAAATTAGCATCACCTAAGAGAAGACAAGCCATTATCACATCATCATCAAAACATGATTATCACTTAAAGCATAATAGCACACATTATCTTTCACCCACAGTTCTGTCAGACATCAAAAATACAAAGGAACTTCTCAGACTATACCCAAAAGACCTAAAAACAGCATTCTACATGGACACAGCCACATCAATGTTTATAACAGCACAATTCACAATAGCTAGACTGTGGAACCAACTTATATGCCCTTCAATGGATGAATGGATAAAAAAAAAATGTGGCATTTATACACAATGGAATATTACTCAGCACTAAAAAATAACAAGATCATGGCATCTGCAGGGCAATGGATGGCATTAGAGCAGATTATGCTAAGTGAAGTTAGCCAATCCCTAAAAAACAAATGCCCAATGTCTTCTCTGATACAAGGGGAAGGGGGTGACTCAAAATGGAGTAGGGAGGAAGAGCATGAGAAAATTACGACCAAATAGGGAAGAGAGGTGGGAAGGAAAGGGAGGGAGAAGGGGAATTGTATGGAAGACGGAAGGAGACTCTCATCGTTATACAGAATACATGTATGATGATGTGGGGCGGGGGGGGGGGGGGGGGGAAGAAGTGTGTCACATTAGATTGGGTAGAGAGAAGTGATGGGAGGGGAGGGGAGGGGAAGGGGGGAAGAGAAGGACAGCAGAATAAAACAGACATTACTATTGCTGTATATATATGAGACTGTATGACCAATATGATTCTGCAACCTGTACACTCAGAAAAATGAGAAATTATACCCCATATGATTCAAATGTATGCTATGTCAAGATCATTGTACTGTCATGTGTAACTAATTAAAACAAGTTAAAAAAAATACAAAGGAAGAAGGGCTGGGGTTGTAACTTAGAGGTTGAGCACTTGCCTCATATGCGTGAGGCACTGGGTTTGATCCTCAACACTACATAAAATAAATAAATAAAACAAAGATATTAAAAAAAATACAAAGGAAGAGAACAAAAGCAGAAAACAAATCTCTCTCTTCTGTGCCAGCACAATCAACTCTAACCACTCTGAGACAGGATGGACAAAACTTTATTGTTACATAAATAAAACACAAACTGCTCCTTTTAGCAGCATCATATTCAGCTATTATAGAATCTTCTAATCCAAAACACAAAGGAAAATTATTGCCATTAATTATGATGCACCTCCTTTTTGCTTACTTATCTAATTTACTAAAAAGTAATAAATCTTTATTTACTTAATTCAAAGAAAGTAGGTGCTTATTAGATTACACTTATAATCACAATATTTTGTTATTCCAATTACTGCTTAACTTGAACATGCTTCTTACCCTTTATTAATCCTTAACCAGCAGTAAAAACTTAGAATTTATTAAAAATGCTTAAAATCACACTTTCAATTACTCTTTAGGTGCAAAATCCGCAAAGAAATATAGCTTACCTCTTTCAGGGCTTTTAATAATCGAGGTCGTTTTTCTTCAACACTTTCCCTGGATTGCTGCTTAAGCTTTCTTAAAAGAGCTGTAACTAAAGTTGAAATGGGGGAAAAAAAATTAATTTTTGCCAGGCTAGAAAACACAACTGGCTTATTTTACATAGTGATTTTTCTAACCAGTTTAGAGTGAAGAGAAACTCTATGGGCTCCTGGGTTTCTTACCCACAGTGAGGTTTTTGTGACTTTCAAGGATTCTTTTATTCAGAATAACAACACTGGGGATTGAACCAACAGACACTCTAATACTGAAATAGATGCCTAGATGTTTTTATTTTATTTTTGAAACAGGGTCTCACTAAGTTGCCCAGGTTGGCCTCGAACTTGTGACCCTCCAGTCTCAGTCTCCCAAACTCCTGGTATTACAGGTGGGTGCCACCATGCCCATCTATAAACAATACACTTTTAAACATGGTTCCTCAATTCTTTTTGTATAGTTTTCAATGTTCAAGTTCCTAAGTCATGAATAATTCACATATAATTTTACAGATTTAACTTCGAGGTTTGTAGTATGGAAAAATAACACTAAATGAAAAATATCTCAAATACGTCACTTTGTACTTTTGGAATATTTACCAACAACAGTAATTCATATTGCTTACTCATCTGTCTGTCTCCATAGCTGATGGCTTCTGCCAGAGGGCTCCATCCCTGAGCATTTTTCACCTTTACTGGAGCATTGTGAGCCAAAAGTAAATGGGCACATTCTGCAATACAAGAATTGTAATAATCAAACATCATGTAATTTTAAAGATAAATTTTAAAGATAAATAAAAAACCATGTTGAAGTTTAATAAGTCAAATAATACAAATAAATCTGTGAAATAGTATACTTTATAAAATTAAATGATTTTTAAATATCCTATGTATCAAAACCAGATAATTTCAAATCTCCAGATTCAAAAGCACCATTCTACTACCTAAAAATAAATTGGATTGCTCTACAAAGCAAGTATTATGTTTCCTAATAATTTTTTCCCAGAGTATTTTGAGAATGTTTCCATCCTCTAAAATATAAACTACAAACCTCAAGAATAAAGTACAAAAGTACAACCAAGTATCTACTACTGAATTGGACCAAAGAGAGGATTTGTACATCTATAATGTCAAATGCAAAGCTCGTTATTTCAAAGGGGGGGGGAGTGCTTTTGAAAAAATGTAATCAGTAACATTTCCATAAAGCCTTATTTTTCAAGTTTTATAAATATTTTAGTTTGGAAAAAAACACCCAAAAAAGGGCAAAATGTTACATGATCATAAGGACAAATGTGGAAAGTTCTCTAAGTAATCAAAAGAAGTCTAAGCATAGATCTTTACAAAAGCTGAAAAAAAATTAAAAATTAAAGTGTATTAACAAGCAAAAAAAAAAAAAAACATTTAAAACTGAGACTCATAGTAAATTTAGGTAGTATAGCCATACTCATTCATTCAATCAAGTGCTTACTATATGGCCATCTTTAATTACAAGGTTCTAGATATAAACAATGAAGAAGGAAAACAAGGTTTTGCTATCAGAAAGCTTATATCCTATGTCAGAAAATAAGTAAATTAAAAAAGAAAAAGAATATAAGATAAAAAAATGCTTTAAAGGAAATAAAAACATTATGATAGTGTGGTATAGGAGGGCAAAAGGTGAATTTCAGAAGAATGGCACTCCATTAGCACTATTCCTAGTAATAGTAATAACACCTATACTAATAAGAAACTTCATTAGAATAAAATAAATACAGAACTTTCAGAGGTGTTTTTTAAGTAAAATATACATATAAGAATGTTTATTTGTTTATTTTAATATTTGTAGTAGTAAATATACTGAAAACAAAAATGTCCATTGTGGGATAATAATAAACCTATGTTGCAGTTATATTACTGGAGTAATATGCAGTAATTTTTAAAGAATCAAGTCATACCAAAAGAACAGAGGAGACCGCTTGAATGGTGAGTTACTGGTCAGATTTGAGAAACTGAGAACCAAAAACAATACTAACTACTAACTATTTAGAGTACATTGAAAGAAAAATAAACTGACAAAAAAAAAAAAAGGTGATGAATTTTTCTTTACACAATAATGTAATGCCAGCTTAATAAACGGTAAAAGTGGAAAATTAATATATTAGAGCACCCAGTATAATAACTAAATTAGGAAAGAATATCAATGAATTCTAAAGCAACTAAGTAAGAAATTATGTGCTGCAAAATAAGATATTCACATGGTATTAAAGTATCACTCCAAGACTTTTTATTAATTACAATAAGAAAAATGTTCTTTTCTAGTCGATGTATCTAGAGATCCCTATGAAACAAGTGGGCAAATTTAGTAGCATTAATAGTGGAATAATCTAACACTATGTGTGTCCTAATGTGACACAATATAAAGTGGATCATATACCTGTGAAGTATTCTTTGCAGAAACATTTAATCTACACATGCCCCCAAAAGCTAATTTGCAATTTATAGAAAAGGCAGACACAAGTTAAATAACACTACAAGATAATCAGGCAAATTCAAGATTAAGAACACTCTACAAGTCTACTTGTATAAGACTTTTCAAAATGTTAGGCACAAAAAGGAGAAAAACAATGAATGATAGCAATGAATGAGCCTCAGTGGGTCTTATTTCAATATAAAACAGCTATAAAAGTCGTTCTGGGAACACCTGGAGAAATTTGAATACATATTGGCTATGAGATATTATAACAATATTATTAATTTTCTTCCGTAATAGTAATAGCATGATTATGAAAGAGAATGTCCTTATTCCATATGCTAACATATGTAGGGATAAAATGAGATGATATCCATCTCAACAGTACTGCAAAAATAATATATGAAACACAAAGAAAGATACATCAAATATGATATAATATTGATGATTACTGAGACAATTAAAGAGTGTTTCATTATTCATTGTGATAATCTTTCAATTTTTTGCATTTAAGATTTTTCATAATAAAATGTTAAAAGAGAAAAATGACATAAAAATGTTTTTTAAAACATCAAAAAGAAATGAATTAAAACTATCCTGTAAGACTGGAAAACGCTGCACCACACGACACAGATTACCAAAGAGGTCTCACTTTATTACAAATGGCTGTGTGTTTATATAGGTCTAAGAGAGGTAGCAGGGGCTGAGGTAAATAACAGGTGGCCCGTTTATTGGCAAGCTCTTCCATATGTCAGTTCCGGGGCCCAAGAAGTTAATTCTAATTGGGGCTAAGGCTTCCTATCAGCAGGATTTGAACACTGGCGCCAGTGAAAGAAACAAAGAAGAGAAGGAGAGTCCTTAGACGCTATGCTGGGGTTTTTCTCTGGGGTGCGGCTGCCATTATGTTTTCCCAACATTCTCCAACAGAATTAAAGGATTTTTACAATGTATTACTAAATGATACAACTTACCTACTAAATATAAGGACATTTTATAATCCCATTTTACTAAAATAAACCAAAATCACACACCTTGTGTGTTCAGACACATATGCATTAACCACATACAACAGTAAGCATGGCCAACAACAACAACAACAACAACAAAAGTGAAAGAATATATAACAAGTTTTAACATGGGTTATCATTTTAATTGGGAGAAGGGTAGGTTAGTGAGGAAAAAGAATGATGAAGAATCAAACTAAAAAGAATTTTAAAAAATAAAAATAAAAGGGCCCTCCCCACAACAGACCTACTACTGGGTTTTATTTAGTCATGTATATATGTATTATAGAAAAAAGATAAGGTTCATGTATGTATGATATATCAAAATACAATCTATTGTCATATATATCTAAAAATACCAAAAAAAGACAAGGGACTGCAAACATGGAAGATGGCCATGGATTTGTAGGGACAGCTCATAACAGAACTGAGTGAAAAAAAATTACAATAAGTTTCTAATGTAGTGATTCTTTCTCAGTGAATGCAAACTAAACCCCTTTGTTATAAATAAGGAGTGTAGGGTGTGAAGGATACCCTCAGGCCATAAATGTTAATTACCTTGGAAAAAGAAGATACTCTTATATAATTTTGTACTGTATTATTTCAATTATTTCAATGTGTGTGTTAATAACCAAACAATCATTAGCAAAATATTTTTAATTTTAAAATATTAAAAAGCAGGATACACAACAATAATTAAAGCAACATCCCAGTTGTATAAACTAAGGTATAGGATTAGTCTAAGATTTATATATTATGCTAGACATGTCTAATATGCCACAGAACCTGTAGAAGCGGTGCCCTCCACTCACCAGCCATAAACCAACTGAGGAGCAACTAATGAAATCAGATAATCATAGATATGCCAATTACCTATAAAATATTCTTACACATTTTTTTTAAAAAATTGGATAAAACAGGTAGTTAGCAACTAACTGGGCTTAAGAAATTCTGCCAGAAAGAATCCAGGATTTGAGGAATATAGACAAACTGAAATTACTAATGATAGAAATCACACAGAAACAAGCAAGAGCTATAAGGATGATAAAATATACAAAGAATAGATAGGTGGAATAGAATAGTTGGAAACATAACAAAAGATCTAGAGAGATCCTCATGAAAGTGAGAAGTTATTCTAATTCTAGACATTTTAAAAAAATTAAAACTATACAAAAGTCCGAGAATAAATTAAAAGTTGAAGCTATGGGTTTAAAGAAACATTTTCTGATGTTTCTAACCCAATGGATGAGAATTTAAGATTTGTTTTTGATTTCATCTCCTAAAGATTTCTGAAATCTTCCCTAATAAAATGTGATGTTGGGGCTAGGGTTGTGGCTCAGGGAGCGCTTGCCTCGAACATGTGAGGCACTGGGTCCAATCCTCAGCACCACATGAAAATAAATAAACAATAAAGATACTGTGTCCATCTACAACTAAAAAAAAAAATTTAATGTGTGATTTTTTTTCATTTCCGCCCAAATCCATAGCTCAAAAACCTCCCAGGCAATATAGCCAACTTTAGTCAATGGACCTAGAAATTTGATTCTAACCAAAAGTATAAGAATTAAAGATTAGTTTTCAATTTTTATATCCTAAAGATTTCTGAAATCTTCCTTAATTAAATATGTTCTTTATTTCCACTCAAATTCATAATTTAGAAACCTCCCAGACAACACAGCCAACTTTAAAGACCCAGAAATTTTAAAAAATCAGACTTCCATGGTGAAAAAACAAGGTTATTCAGTATATCAAAGAGAACGAGAGAAGGGGAGTAAATAAAAATGTAAAAACCCTAATGTATCTATCTCTCCTTTCCTCAATCAACAAATAATTATCTGAATGGTTGGGGGGCTATGTTTACAAATAAGTGTATAATCAAAAAGTGATATCTCAAAAGAAGATAAAAGAATAAGAGTGTTAAAAAAATAAGAGTGTCATAAACTAAAAATGGTATAATATAAAAGAACTAAGAAAGTAGATGTTTTATCCTCTATTACACATTCCAATCTCATTCTTGTAGAACCCAATATCCAAAACATAAAAAGGCAATAAAGATAAAGACACAGAGGGAAGTGGGGGTGGCTGGGGGGGCAAGGAGGGGTTGGGGCTCAGTGGTAGCGCACTTTCCTAGCATGTGTGAGGTACTGGGTTCGGTTCTCAGTACCGCATATAAATAAATAAAATAAAAGTCTATCAACAACTAAAAAAAAAAGCACAAAGGGGCACACAAATGAAAAATGTAAATGGATCTGTATATTTTTGTGGTGCCTACCCTACATGAAAAAGACTCAGAAAGAATAAATACCAACATTATTTGTACAACCTGAATCATCTAACCAAGTGCTTCCTAAAATACATCCCATAGAATGTTAGTCTTCTCCAGATGCTGAAAAAGAACAAACATGAAATAACTAGGAAACAATGACTAGTATAACTAACACTTGCTCCAACTTGGAACTTCACAATGACTATTAGCATATCAAAATTATAACAAGTTCTACCATAAAGAAAACTTAACTTTTAACTTTTTCCTTTCTTTCCTCTTTTTCTTTTTTTTTTTTTTTTTTTGGTACTAGGAATTGAACCCAGAGGCACTTAACCACTGAGCCACATCTCCAACCCTTTTTATTATCATTTTTTTTTTATAAGAGTCTTGATCCTCCTGCCTCAGCCTCCCAACCCACTGGATTTATAGGTATGCGCCCCCATATCCAGCAAAAAATGCTAAACTTTTATTAGCCTGATATTTTTCAAATCAAACTGACCTGGAAACTCTTTTTCTCTAATTGCCTAGTGATATCCCAAGAAACTAATGTTTAATGAAATGCATTTTAGAGAAAGTTAACATACATATACACCTATGATAAAGCATAACAGTACATACATCTAAAATTAGAATAACTATACCAGGGATGGTAGATAAGTTTCATTTCACATTCTAAAATAGCATCTGAACTGGCAAGCTGCATGCGAGCCTACCCAAAGCTAAATTCTAATATTGACATAGACTATATACTTTTTTTAAAAAGAGAGAGAGAGAGAGAAAATTTTTTAATGTTTATTTTTTAGTTTTCGGTAGACACAACATCTTTATTTTATTTTTATGTGGTGCTGAGGATCGAACCCAGCGCCTGGCGCATGCCAGGCGAGCGCGGTACGGCTTGAGCCACATCCCTAGCCCAACTATACACTTTTTCAGCAGTTCTCAGTGAAATGAGGGCAATGCAGTATACCATAAATAAAGGTTCAACATTCCAAGCTGAAATCAAAATTCTGCTACTTTATTCTATACAAGTTGCTTAATTTCTTAGGGCTAATATTTGTCCCCTGGAAAATAAGGCAACATGGGATATGGTTGTGTAAGGGTTGTTAATATGTACAAAGTACTAGAAAAAAGTATCTGGCATATTATAAATAACAAATATATTTTAGCTATTTTCTAAAGTTTTGATCCAATGTTCTTTCCAAAAAAAGTATAAGTTTTCTTTTCTTTTTTTAGAATTTAACCTTTTTTTTTTTTTTCTTAAATGTGGTGCTGAGGATCAAACCCAGTGTGAGGCAAGTTCTCCACTATTGAGCTACAACCCCAGCCTACCATAAGTTTTTCATTGATCAAATTTAGTCAACTATATCTGATGTATTTTCAGCAAGGTAGCTATATTAGAGATGTCTATCATGGCCTGCTTTGCCCATTTTCCTATTAAACACACTATCCTGATTTCCTCTCGTACCCCATCTCTCACTCCAAGTGAGCCTACTCAAAGCTAAATTCACAGAATATCTATCTCAAAACCAGATAATTCATGAGTTTGCCAGCACCCATTTCTTAATAGCTTGGCTTGAAATGAACGGGACCAGCAAACTCTTTGCTCAAAAATTTGGAAACCTAAGAAACCTAACAAGTTGGTGGTAAATACTGAACCTAAAAAGTCATTAAAACCTAGGATCCAGGGGCTGGGGATGTGGCTCAAGCGGTAGCGCGCCTGCCTGGCATGCTTACGGCCCGGGTTCGATCCTCAGCACCACATACAAACAAAGATGTTGTGTCCGCCGAAAACTAAAAATAAATAAATAAATATTAAAATTCTCTCTCTCTCTCTCTCTCTCTCTCTCTCTTTAAAAAACAAAAACAAAAAACTTAGGATCCAAGGAAAGAAAGATATAAGATATGTAAAGACAGCAGATATACCATAAGAGACAGATGATACATAGGGAAATGAGCAGATAGGAAAATGGCTGATCCCCAAAACATCTTGGTTCTTTATCTTGCTAAGACCTGGCTGGTCCCCATTTCTTGAGTTTCTATAATATATAGCATCTTATTATTATCTCTTTACTGAGAAGTTATAACTGAATCTGTAACTCATATAAGAAAAGTCATATTGAAGTTAAATATTTAAATCATCAATTAATATAGAATTAAAATCAAAATTAAATAATCCTACAGATCTTATGATTCACTTAAACATGTGATGAACTTAAAAACCAAACAAACAAACAAACAAACAAAAAAAAACAAACTAACAGACTGAGGATATAGCTAGTGGTAAAGCACTTGCCAAGAATCATGCATAAGATGGCCCTGGGTTCAATCCCCAGTGTGTGTTTGTGTGTGTGTGTGTGTGTGTGTGTCTCTCTCTCTCTCTCTCACAAACACACACACACTCACACACAAACTAACAAAAGAACTTTAATTTTCAATAAAAAAAAAAAAAAAACAGGTTCTAATAACAACCCTTAGGTCAGTAGGCATTGGTCAAATGTTTATACAGTTACATTACACCATATGACAATAAGAGATATTCACAACGATACTTCTAAATAATTAAAAGGAAAAATGTTAAAAGAAATTGATTAGTCTGTTTAAAAAATACAGAAAAAAATTTCCCCCAGTATTGGGGATTGAACCCAGGAGCACTCTACCAATAAACTACACCCCAATCCCTGTTTAAAAATTTGAGATAGGGTCTTGCTAAGCTGCCTAGGCAAGCATGAAACTAAAGATCCTCATGCCTCAGACTCACAAATTGCTGGGGTTATACCATGTGCCACCATGCCCAGAAGCAAGAGTGTATTTTTAATAATATTTTCATCAAATATTTAAAGTTTTTAAATCTAGCATTCAGAAAATTGCCAATCAGCTATTTAGAATCCTCACTTTCCAAAATAACTGGGAATCCAGGTAATGGAAATGGCATTGCATATAGGAATAATATACAGAAGTAAATTTTTTAAATCACCTGCCTACAAAGTATTTTTTTAACTAAAAAAACAAACATGTCTCAATTTTTTACAATTATCTATCATAAAGAAGAATCAACTTCTGGAGTTTAGATATATAAAATATTTCATATTAATGTTTTTATAATATATTAGTTTTTATGATCTTAAATATGAATTTTCAAAATATTTATTATTACATTTAATATTTCATATTATATAAATTAATACTTATACTAATTATAAATTACTATTAGTTCTTACTAATTATAAATACTTAGTACTTTTATTAGGTATTTTAAGACATTAAGTTTTACAATATTTAATAAGCCTTAATATTTGGAAATAGGAGTCTTCTAAAATTATAAATACCTGCTTGATAAAGTAACTCAGGGAAAGAAAGTTTTATTTGTTTTTTTGTTTGTTTGTTTGTTTTCAGAGTTGAGGATTTAACCTGGGGTCTTGCACATGCTAGGCAAGCACTCTGTCACTGAGCCACATCCCCAGCAGAAAGAAAGATTTAAGTGACATGAAGGTTAGTACAAGACTTCTCTTTTTAAAAAGGACTATAAAAAGTGGAAAAAAAATATTAACTTTAATATGTTAAATCCTAAGCTCAAATACAAGAAAATCAAGTTAATTTTTTAAAAACTCAAGTGACAAAACTGAAAATTTTAAACTGCCTTCACAAGTGAAGAAAGTTGGACATAAAAAGAAAAATATTTACTAACCTTTATTTCCTAACATCACAGCAAGATGTAAAGGAGTGTTTCCTAAAATTAAAAAAAAATAAATAAATTAGAAGGTGTAACAACATAAGAAATTTCAATTAAAGTGATTTCAGCATCTTCAGAACAAAAATAAACCACCTGCAAAATACTGCTTAAATGGCACATTCAAAGTCAGAGAATGCCATGGTTTCTAAGCACCTGCTCTATCCCGCCAAAAGGGGTACCTTTGAAATCTTTCAATCTTTCCAAATAGATGTCAGATTCTTTTTGCTGCTAATTTATCATGCTTTCTTTATTCTTTGGAAACAATTTAAATTATCTACTCATTCTTGGGGATAGAAATCTTCAGACACAAACCCAGTTCTCAAATCGTTCAGAACATTGCTATTAAGAAACTAATATGGTAATAAATAATAGCTATTATTTACCAGAATAGATGGAGGTATAACATGAGAAAGGAACGTAGGACAGAGCTCCTAACTTTGCCTATACAGAACACTAAATACAGAAGAAGGTGGACCGCACTAAAATGAGCCTTAAAGAATGAATTAGAATGTGTAGGTGAATAAAAGTAACATTAACTAGCATTACAGTCTAAAACAAAATAATAACCTCCAAATCACAAACAACTGCAAGAACAGTTTGAAGAATAGTAAACAATGAAATTAGATGAGCAAAAGACAAAGCCTTGAAAGCTATGCTATACCCTATAGTTGGTACTATAAAATGGCTGATTTAATTTTAAAATGATATGCCAAATAACACAGCATAAAAAGCTCTTGATTTTATAAAAGAAAACAAACCAATAATAACTGAAAATAAAATTATTGAATTAAATTTATGTATATGAATTTTCAGATATTAGCAATTTTATAGAAGTCATATCATCAAGAATTCTGCCCAATAAAATAAGCTAAACATTTAAAGGGACCATACACAGGATGAAATAGACAACTACTTTTTCTAGGTAACATGCATGTGATTGACACCAATATCTTAGCTTGATTAAACTTACCAAAATGATTAACACACACACCTTAGCTCCATA
The DNA here is from genome assembly GCF_048772815.1 of Callospermophilus lateralis. Lineage (NCBI taxonomy): Eukaryota > Metazoa > Chordata > Mammalia > Rodentia > Sciuridae > Callospermophilus > Callospermophilus lateralis. Next base: position 87,556,841 of record NC_135311.1, on the reverse strand, counting down.
AAGGTAGAATGAAATGGGAACTGTTGGCAGAGTCAACAAGATACCATTTCAAGTGAAATTTAGAAAACAACACAAATGAATTCACTAAATTTAAATTCTAAGTTTTTTTATATAAACAAAACATGGAAATTGAATTAGATTCAGGAATATAATTCACTTCATGTTTTTTAGATATAAGTTCAAATGTCCATTAGTGACTAGGCAAAAGATAACTTCTGCTTCTTCAGGATTTGACTCCCAAGCCAAGTATTCACACCTCAGAATTCTTCCTAGCTGAGATATGAAAACCACCATAATACATACTGTTAATAATCATACATTGAAAAATGTTTCCAGAAAGGAAGTTTTGTTCATAATTTTACTTACGCAATGAGTCTTAATAGTTGCTTAATTATTTGTGTAAGCTGCATTTAAAAAAAAAATAGTCCTCACAAATTTTAAGCTCTTTTAGTGAGCTTTGGGTATCTCCTCAAAATAACATGTCATAATGTTAACAAAATTTACATGAGTAAGAGTAAATGTTCAGAACATTGAGTAAGAGTAAAAAGGACAAGGCAAATAAAAAAGTATTCCTGGCTTTATAAAAGTACTGTTGATTACTAGCTTAATATAGAATATTCAATAAAGAAAAGACTCATTGCAGATACTTTTTTTTTTTTAGAGAGAGAGAGAGAGAGAAAGAGAATTTTTTAATATTTACTTTTTAGTTTTCGGCAGACACAACATCTTTGTTTGTATGTTGTGCTGAGGATCGAACCTGGGCACCACGCATGCCACGCGAGCGCACTACTGCTTGAGCCACATTCCCAGCCCAAATTGCAGATACTTTTAAAAACAAAGTTAGCAAAACTGATTTCCTTGTCTTCCCATGTTGATACCAAATATGTATCTCCTCAAGAAACTAAAGAAACTCCATGTCTATAATTTTTTAAATCTCCTCCCCAAGAAAACTATAAGGTTAGGAACTTTTGATGGGAATTTTTTGTATCAGGAACTCAGTAAAGCACAATTTTTCTACTACTAACATGTTCCTCAATGAAAATGAAAATGCTTACGAACAATTTTAAATATAGTCATCCATTCATAACAGATGAGTTCATCTGTGGGTCAGCTTAATAACTATTATTTGCCTTCAGGGCCTTCAGCATAATGCACAATAAGAAAAATAATCAACATGAGTATCAATTTCCCATGTGAGTGATCTTGAATAAGTTCCTCTTCCTCCTTTTTAAAATATTGAACCTCCTAAATTTGCATTTACGTCTGTGACTATCTACCAAGAATAAAAAATAATCATAAAAAATAAACAACACTGTCGATTTAGTGCCAGAAACAAAAGCTTGCCAACTACGCCAAAAAATCAAAGCCTTTACATAGAATCATTCATTATTTCTATTGCCTCTTTTCCAGTTTAGACTCTCATCATTTTATCTGCCTATCTATAACAACAACCTTGTAACCAGTTTCCCTGCCTCCAGTCTTACATCATTTCAATCTCTCTAAAGCAAAACTGGAATAATCATTATAAAATAAAAATTTGACCATGTTATATTTCCACTTATAAGACTAGAAATACTCCATTTATCTTTAACATGATTTACAAGCTTCTTAATGATAAGTCCTTACCTTCTTTTCTTCTCTTATTTTCCATACTGTCATCTAAACTACACATATATTCCTCAATAAGCAAGGTTCTCATGGCTTTTATACATCTGTTAAACTCTCCTAAATGTAACATCTCCCTCTGCCTGATATATTAACACCTTCCACGCAAGGCTCACTCAAATATCACCTGTCTTCAGAAGAGCCTTTCTTGGCCTGTCCTAAGCAATTAGATGACCTTCTGTTTTCCCAAACACCTCTACTTCTATTTACTATAATACTTTTCATACTAAACTGAACAATTTTTGTGTAAACATCTGTCTCCTTCATTAGGTATAAACCTCAGGATGACCAGATATATATTTTCTTGATCTGTGTATAGCAAATGTTTCACATACAGCATCAAACATTCAAAAGATTGTCCAGAATTTGTGAATGAAGGAATGAGAAAAAAACACTACAGCAATTAATCTTAGTAACATCATGTTACAGAACCAGATAATTAAAATGCAACAGAAATTAACTTAGGCAAGAGTTACAAACTCAAATATTTCCATAATTGTGTAATTATGCAAAGGTTTGGGTGGGGTTTTTTCATTAATGTTTAGAAAGACTCTGAGAAAACTATCTGAGTCCAGAGTTTCCTTTTAGAGAACATTTTTATTATGAAATCATTCCTTAATAATTACAGCACACTTGGTATTTCCCAATTCCTTTTCCCCCCAGTGGTGAGTGTTGAACTCAGGCCCTTGTACATGCTAGGCATGCATTTCTATCATTGAGCTATATCCCAGCCCTCTACTTTAATTTGGTTCATTTATCAGAAAAAAAGGATCATTTATCAAAATTTTCATTTATTGGCATATTTTATACACAGTATCCTTTTATGATTTTTTAATGACATTAAAAGTTATACTGATAAGGTTCCTCTTTTCATTCCTGAAGTTATTTGAGCCTTCTTTTTATCTTAAAAGTTTATTAATTTTATTCATGTTTTCAAAGTACAATATTTTGGCTTTGTTGTGCTGTACCTTGTTTTTCTAATTAAATAATTCCTGCTCTATTATTACTTACTTTCTAACTCTATTATTACTTATTTCATTTGGGCTAAATGAGCTAAAATTGAAAAATTAAGTTGTTCTTTTTCTTTTTTCAGCAGTACTGAGGATTGAACCCAGGGTTGCTCTACCAAACTACATTCCCAACCCTTGTATTTTTTAAGAAAGGGTCTTGCTAAATTGCCAGGCTACTGGGATTACAGGGTGTGTGTGCTTCTTTTTCTAGTTTCTCGGAATGGATTTGATAATTGGTTTTTTAGCCTTTTTCCTAATATCTTTATTTTTTAATTAATAATTTCTGACTTGGCTTTGTAGTCAGAGAACAGACTCACTATAATTTCAGTCCTTTGAAACATGCTAAGATTTGCTTTATAAACAAATCTGACCCTTTTGTAAATGCTTCATCCTTGAAAAATTATGTATATTGTAGTTACTGGGTACAACGTTTCATATAAATCTACTAGATCCAATTTAATTGTGTTGCTCTTATATTTTACATCATTGATTCTTTTGTGTATGTTAATATCTTTTTCTCTTATAAAGAGAAATATTAAAATTCCCCAACTATTCATTGGGGGTTTCTATGACTTCTAACTCTACCGATTTTCATTTGATTTATTTTTAGGCTGTGTTACTGAAAAACTTAAAATCTTTGAATTTTCTTGACTAACTGAACCATTTTTCATTATAAGGCATCCACCATTTTCTCAGATATGTTTTTTGCTTTAAAACCTATTCAGATATTAATACAGTTACATCAATTTTTTTAGATTGACATTTGCATTGGATAGACTTTTCAATCCTTTTTCTTTCAACTTCTCTGTATTGTTGTTTTAGCTGTGTCTTCAGCTGCAAGTAATTGGGTATTATTTCAAGTAAGATGATATTTGTCTTTATTATTATACTTACTGGTATATTGGGGTTTAAAAATCTACCAACATGCTTGTGTTCGCTATTTATTTCACTTGTTCTACATTCCTTTTTCTCTTCCTGTCTTCCAGAATGATTATTTTTATTATTCCATTTTATTTTTGCATGTGCTGGATGGAATGTACACATTTTATTTTACTATTTGTCTATTAGTGATCCTACAACTGCACTGCCCAAGGTAGGTACATATGGTTACCAAGCATTTGAAATACAGCTATTCCAACCTGAGATGTGACACAAATGGAATTTTAAAGACTTAGTATGAAAAACAAGAATGCAAAATATCTCAAATAATGTTACACTGATTTTTACACTGACATTTGGATATATTTGGTTAAATATTAAAATCAATTTCATTTCGTTTAATTTTCAATGTGGCAACTAGAAAAATTTACAATTACACACATAGCTCATATTGTATTTCTACTGCCCTAGGGTTTACAATATATATCACTGATCTATCAAAGTCTAATGTCCACTGGTATTTTACCCCTATTTAAAATCTATGTAATGGCTGGAATGGATGAAATAAAGTTAATGTTCTGAGGTCTATGCAATGACCACAGAACACTAACTTTATTCACCTTGACTTATATGCTACTGTTGTTATCGAGTCCTATAAATTTCTGGCTTTACCTTAATTCATTTAGTTTTTTTTTTTTTTTTTTTTTCCTTTTTTGTTGCCATCATTCCTTTCTACATAGCAATCATTTTCCTTCTACTTGAGGTAGATCTTCAGGGTCTCTTTTAGTGACAAATTGAGGTTTCAGTAAATGTCTATTCAACTTCACTCTTTTTTTGTACTGGGTGTACAATTTTTGCTTGATAAGATATTTTTCAACATTCTGTGTGGTCCTATAATTTCCTTTTTGATGCTGAAAAGTCAGACAGAGATCTTTCACTCCTTTGAAAGTAATGTGGGGGGTTGGGGATATGGCTAAGTTAGAGTGCTTGCCTTACATGCACAAGGCCCTGGGTTCAATCCACAGCACCAGAAAAAAAAAAAAAAATTACTTTTCAAGTTTCAGCCAAATCGCTCTTTTTCTTAAAAAAAAAAAACTTTATTTTATTTATTTAATTTATTTATTATGTGGTACTGAGGATCAAATCCAGTGCTTTACACATGCAAAGCAAACGCTCTACCACTGAGTTACAACCCCAGACTCTTGATTCCTTTCTTCGTTCATTGTACTTAGATTGGACTTCTTGAATTTCTGGATTTATGACTTTCATTTATTTCGGAAAATTCTGAGCAACTTTCTTTTCAGATTATCAGTGAGTCCCTTTCTCTTTCTTCTCTCCTGGAGGTTTAATTAGCACAGAACTTCTCTTCCCCCTACTGCTTGTTTTTCTTTTTTAAAATGTCTTTTCTCTCCCTTTTTCATCATACAGTAGATATTTTCTTCTGCTCCACTTCCAATCTATCTTCTGCAGGTCTAAACTACCCCTAAGACCATTAATTTAGACTTTCAGTTATGACATTTTTTCATTTGATAATTTCTTTTTGGTTCTTTTTCAAATCTGTGGTTTTAATCCCTATAGTTTTCAATTCTCCACTAAATTATTCAATCTATTATTCCTAAACAACATATTAGGCATTGTTATTCACAGTTACAATTAATGGAGTCCTTCTGGGGCTGTTTCTTTTGTTGTTTCTTGCTGATTCTCTTGCATACTGTCCAGTTTCTTCATAATGCTGGTCATCTTTAATTATATGCTGTATATGGTACTGAATTAACTCTGTTAAAAATCTTGAAGCCTAAGAAACAAATCCTTCAGAGAATTTCATTTGCTTCTGACATGTGTCTAAGTGTACTGGAATTTAGGATCACCTAGTCCAGGAACTGACATTTTCTTCTGGGCCTCAGAAATGACTCAAGGCCATAATTTAGTCTGCACTAGAACTTATGTATTTTCAGTTCACATTTATTCCTAAGGTGCAGTTCTTTAAGTTCCATATGCTCTTTAAGTTCTCAATCCAAAGAACAGTATCTTTATGAGATATCCCTTTATCTGGTAAGCCCTAAGCTCCATTTTTGTGTCCTCTTAACTTGGCAAAGCTGTCAAAAGTGCAGTTTAGCCTCTTAACCACATCTTTTGGATTTGCAAAGGACACTAAAGCAAAATAACCTAAAATGCTAGGCTCACATTCTTGGGTTCTCATCTTCTGCCAGCTGTTGGCCCAGTTTCTACCTTGTCAGCTCTCCATGAACTTCAAGTACAAGACGGGTACTAATTATCTAGCCTAACATTACTAGAAACAGAAATCTGTTTTGGCTTTGTTTGTAATATTTTTGCTTCTGGTCTTTAATACTATTAAAAGATAATAATTTATAAGCATTAATGATTATGCCTTCTATCAAATTACAATTACTTTCTTAGCAACTTTTTAAGTCATTTTTGCCTCAAATTCAATGTTATCAGAAATTAATACTTTTCTTTACCAGAATAAAATTTTCATTTTTTTATCAATCCCCTTCAGGTAAGTCTGTGAAAGTTCTTTACCTCCCTTTTCCCAATAGTGTTGTACTTATTATTTTCTGGTCCCATATATTTTATTTCTGTACTTCTCTCTGTTAGTGTCAAATCGCATACTCAAATACATGAACCAGAGAGGGTATATGAATCAAACCAAAATAGTCCAGTAACTGGCCAGAAAATTGTTTCAGGGAATGGCACAACACCCACCTGGATTAAGATGACTTTCTGCATCTCCCCCGCCTCCTTTTGCAGGTAAAAACTGGGAGGGCACTTAAGCTAGAGGGAAAAACTCTCTTGTCATTACACTCAAGGTATACTGATATTTGGGTATGGGGCTGCATATACTCTACCCCACAGGATCAGTGTATTTTAAACAGGAGCAAAGAATTATTTTCTAAATCTTTCTCCTATTTCTGCCAGCATTCTCAGTAGTATCTTCAGAAATAATGTCTTTTCTCCTATAATGAATTTTTTTTGTTTAATATTTATTTTTTAGTTGTAGTTGGACACAATACCTTGATTTTATTGATTTATATGTGGTGCTGAGGATCGAACCCAGGGCCCTGCATGTGCCAAGCAAGGACTATACCACTGAGCCACAACTCCAGCCCTAATGAATATTTTTTTCTGAGTGGTTCCTGAGTGGACATTTATTTATTTATTTTCTGTTCATCCATCCTGGAATGCAGATTCATCCTAGTCTAGTAAGGGAAAAAGACAAGTAGATTTCCCCCAGTTTCCTCTCAATTGATTCAAGAAAATGAACAGCAGAAACACCCTCCGTACTCTGAATTTGATATCAATAGTACTTTCCTGTGAGGCTTTAGTACTCTTTACAAAACAAACAGCTGAGACAATGAGAACTTGCTGCACAGAAATCAAAGAAAAGAGAATGATACAAAACTTATATTCTAAAAACTACAATACACTGTTGAAAGAAATTAAATAATACCTAAACATAAGGAAAGACATCATAAGTTCAGAATGAGATTAAATATCATTAATGACAACACTATCCAAAGAGGTCTAGAAAGTTAAAGGAATCTCCGTGAAAATCCCCAATACCTTTATTTGTAGAAATTGACATAATGATCCTAAACTTGTATGATAATTCAAGGAACCCAGAATATCCAAAATGATCTTGAAAAAGAACAAAGTTGGAAGATTTGCCTTTTACATTTCAAAACTTGTACAAAACCATAATAATCAATATAGTACACACTGGCATTAAGGAGATATACATATTAATGAATCAATCCCATTACACACAAAGTTAATTGAAAATAGTTATAAAACCAAATATAAGCTCAGAAAAGAAGGAAATAAATTTTTGTGAGCCTGATTTCTCAGCTACTACACCAAAAGCACAACAATAAAAGAAAAATACACTTCTTCATACTTAAAATGTTTTATGCTGCAAAGAACGCCATCAAGAAGGTGGAAAGACAATCAATAGACTGGAAGAAAATATTCTGAAATCATCAATTTGATAAGGGTACCCAGGATATATAAAGAACTCTTAAAGGCCAGCCAGGGTAGTGCTTGCCTGTAATCCCGGCTGCTTGGAAGGATGAGGCAGGAGGATCACAGGTTCAAGCCAGCCTCAGCAACTTAGCAAGGTCCACAGCAACTCTAAGTAAAATACAAAAAAGGGCTGGTGATATGGCTCAATGTCTGAGTGACCCTGGGTCAATCCCCAGTACAAAAAAAAAAAAAACACCTTAGAAGTCAAGGGTGAAAAAGTCAGCCCAAATTAAATATGAGAAATTATCTGAATAGCTATTTCTCTGAAGAACAAATACAAATTAGCTAATAAACACATGAAAATAAGTACAAGCCATCAACCATTAGGAAAATACACATCAAAACCACTAAGAACGCTTCTCAAAAGTAGTAGTAACAAGTTGCCAATAAGTATGTGAAAAAACATTCAATATCTTTAGCCATCAGGGAAATCCAGAACAAAACTACATTGAGATTCCACCTCAACCCAATCATTAAGGCCATTATCAAAAAGCAAAAATAACAAATGCTGTGAGAATGTGGAAAAACTGGAACTCTTATACACTGCTGGTTGAAATGTAAACTAATACAACCACTATGTTAAACAGTTTGGAGGTTCCTTAAAAAAATAAAAATAAAACTACTATATGATCCAGCTATACTACTCCTAACCCTAACCCTAACCCAAAGAAAATGAAATCATCATATAAAAGAAATACCTGCATATGTCTTTACTGTGATAATAATCACAATAATCAAGTTATGAAATCAGCTGAGATGCCTATCAAGAGATGAATCGACAGGCTGGGATTGTGGCTCAGCGGTAGAGTGCTCGTCTAGGGCACGCGAGACCCGGGTTCAATTCTCAGCACCACATAAAAATAAAAAGGCATTGTGTTGTGTCCATCTACAAGAGATATATTTTCTCTCTCTCTCTCTCTCTCTCTCTCTCTTAAAAAAAAAGAGAGAGATGAATCGATAATAAAATGACATGTATGGATAATGGGATATTATTTAGTCGTAAAGAATGAAAGCATGTTGGGGCTGGGGATGTGGCTCAAGCGGTAGCTCGCTCGCCTGGCATGCGTGCAGCCCAGATTGGATCCTCAGCACCATATAAACAAAGATGCTGTGTCCGCCGAAAACTAAAAAATAAATAAATAAAAATTCTCTCTCTCTCAAAAAAGAATGAAAGCATGTCATTTGTAGGAAAACATATGAAACTGGAGGTCATCATGTTAAGCAAACCAACCAGACACAAAAAGACAAGTATAGCATGTTTTATCTCATCCGTGGAAACTAAAATAAATAAATAAATAGCCTAAAGTAGAAGGACTGACTATAAGGGAAGGGAGAGGGGATCAGAGGGAGAATGTAGGAAGAAGAGTGGATATGATTAAAGCATGTTGTATGCATGAATGGAATATCACAATGAAACCCATTAATCTGTACAATGAGTTAATATTTACATTTTTTTAAAGAGAGAGAGAGAGAGAGAATTTTAATATTTATTTTTTAGTTTTCTGCAGCCACAACATCTTTGTTTGTATGTGGTGCAGAGGATCAAACCCGAGCGGCACGCAGGCCAGGCGACCACGCTACCACTTGAGCCACATCAGAAGGCCCTAACATTTAGAATTTTAAAAAACCATAAGACACTACCTTTTTACTATGACAGCTATAATCAATCAAAAAGCTGGTAAAGGGAAGAAATTGGATCTCATACACTGCTGCAGGGAAAGAAAAAGGGACAGCGACTTCGGAAGACAGTTTTGCAGTTCCTCAAAAGGTCAAACATGGATTTACCATGTGACCCAGCAGTATGAATATGTCCAAGAGAACAAAAATATGTATGCACAAAATCTTGGGTACAGGTGTTTATAGCAGCATTATTCTTAATAGCCAAAAGGTAGGAAAAAATGTCCGTTTACTGATGGATATATAAATAAAATGGAGTATATCCATTCCAAGGAATATTATGTAGCAATAAAAAGTACTGACACATGCTCTATGGATAATCCTTGACAATACCATGCTTAAGTAAAAGATGCCAGTTAACAAAGTCTGTATATTATGGAATTCTATTTATATGACATGTCCAGAATAGACAAATCTATAAAGCAGTTCAGTGGCTATATAGGGCTAAAAAATGTGCATAATTGGGGATTGCTAGCTAAAGGTTAGAGTTTCTTTAGAGGATGATGAAAATATTTCCAAATCAATTACGGTTACAGTTACAAAATATGAATATACTAAAAACAAATGAATACTTTAAATGGGTCAATTTTATGGTATATGAATTATATCTCAATAAAGCTGCTTAAAAATAAATTAAAAATAAGGAAAGTAGAGGGTAAGTGAGGTTGTTAGAACTGCATGTAGTAAAAATTTAGGGTCCTGACAATTTGAAAAGCAACCATTCTTTAGAAAGGCCCCCCAACTTTTTATTTTTTTTATTTATTTATTTATTTATTTATTTATTTATTTATTTATTTATTTATTGGTACTAGGGGTTGATCTCAGAGGTACTCAGTCACTGAGTCACATCCCCAGCCCTATTTTGTATTTTATTTAGAAACAGGATCTCACTGCTTAGCACCTCGCCATTCCTGAGGCTGGCTTTGAACTCGTGATCCTCCTGTCTAACTTTCGTAGTCGCTGGGATTACAAGTGTGCACCACTGCACCCAGCTAGAAAGGCCTTTTAACTAGCCCTCTTATTTTGCCTTAATGGTCATCACCCAGGTTAGTGCAGCTTTGGGCTCAAGTAAGCTTTTCTGGCCACTTGTTTCTTTGGTATGTTAGTTTCTCTATTTGAAAATAAGGTACCAGAGATAGCTTTAGTGGGTACGAAGGATACCAATAAATAAAAGCAAAAAGAAGTAGCTTGTATTCAGGCAAATATTTGTTCCTGTCATCTATTTTCCATGTTAGGAACTTTCTCATCCTCTCAAGGTCAGCAATAATATACATAAAGCTTTACTGGAACATATCCACGTTCTAATCACTTATGAATTGTTCATGGCTGCTCACAGGAAACCATATGACCTAAAAATATTTACTGTTTTGTCCTTTAGTTAAATGTTTGCAGACCCTGTTCTAATAAGGAGGATTTCACTTCTTAGTGTCTTGCTTCCATGACATAACACCTATCACTCATCAGTTTGTTTGTTTGTATAGTTTGTATATATAACCACATCACATTGCTATTAAGAAAAATTTATCTCATAATCTAGTACCTGATTCTACAGTCATTATTTTATAATGCAGAATCAGGACAGGGGTTCTTAAAGGGTCCTGTTATTTCTCTTCCATCTTACCCAGAAGTAACATCCATTCATTGTCACTCAATAAATATTGCCTGAGCATTACATGTACTAAGCATAGTGTCAGACATTAGAGATTCAACCATTAAACTCATATTCAAAAAGGAGAAAAATTATGAGACAAAATAGAGTATAATAAGCACTAAGAAAACAAACAAAAGGTTAAAGCTAAACATTAAAGGCAGATATGCTTTTTGATATTTTAGTCCGGAAAAGAAATGTTTCTCAAGAGATGCTTTAAATAAAATCTCAAGAGATGCTTTAAATAAAAGATGAAGAAAAGCTAAGAGCCAGGCATGGGGGCACATGCTGCAATCCCAGTTACTCAGGAGGATGAGGGGGGAGGATATCAAGTTTGAGGCCTGACTAGACAACAAGCTTCTTTTGGTTTTTTGGTTTTTATTTTTTGTTCGGTGATGGTGCTGGGGTTGAACCCAGGGCCTTGTGCACGCAAGGCAAGCACTCTACCAACTGAGCTATATCCCCAGCAGACATTTATCATAAAACCTATCACAAAATAAAATAAAAAGGCTGAGGGAAGGTGTAGTTCAGTGGTAGAATGCTTGCCTAGCATGTGTGAGATCCTAGGTGTGATCCCTAACTCAGGGAGGAAAGCAACAGCAGCTAAGAAATCACAGAATGAGAAGAAAAGCACTGCAGACAGGCCAGAAATAACCTTGCATTCAAAGAAATCAAAGAAAGAGAATATGGGCAGAACACGGAAAAAAGGAAGAAATTTGTACAAAATCAAATTGTAGAAGCAAGGTCCTCATAATGTAGGGTTCTTTATAGCAAGAAACATGAACTTAACTTTTTAAGTGAATATAGTATTAAGAAACCTTGGGCAGAGAAGTGGCATGATGCAAATTTTACATTTTACGATTACTCCTGTAGGGCTGGGGATACATAGCTAATTCAGTTGGTAGAGTGCTTGCCTCACATGCACAAGATCCTGGGTTCAATCCCCAGCACCACTAAAAAAAAAAAGATTACTCCTGTAACCACAGAGAATGGATTGGAGAGACATAAGGCATAAGTCTAATGCATTCCTGGAAAAAGATAATAAAAATTGGTTGGTCCCAAAGTGGTAGCAGTTAAGGCACAGGCATACTGATTCAAAATTATGTGCTAATTAGATGTGAATGAAGACAAGAAATTAGAATGAATACCAATGACTGAGGCTTGAACAATGGATAGCTATTGATATAATTTAGAAGACTGGGTGGCCGTGTAGAAGGGAAGAGGACAGGATAACTCCATTTTGGACAAGTTAATTTTAAATATCTCAGGTAGATAGATATGAATATAAAATCTGGAACTCAAAGGAAAAGCCTAGGCTGGAGATATAAATTTGGCAGTAAATGAAGAGAAATATTTAAAGTCAAATATAAACTTTTGAATATCTCTTTTTGCCCTAAAAGTCTAAGAGGTAATAATAGTTATCTTTCTTCACTTCTCTACCTTTAGAGGAAAAATGAAATATCATGCTTTATATGGTAAATGAATAGAAGGAACTGTAATAATTGTTCCAGCCAAGAAGAGAAAGTGAATGGACATACACAAGGATGGAAGAGAAAAAAGCATCCATTGGAAGTCTTAGAACATACCTTCCCCAAGCACCATTCCTTTGCCCATATGGGAAACTACTGTATCTTTTTAGAGGTCTATAACATGTGAGTGTAATCTGTAATTCAAAAAATTAAATTAAAGGACAGCCTACCAGAATCTAGAAAGAGCACCAAGAAATTAAGATGTTCATTCTCCTAGATTACTACTTTGTTTTCTTAAACCCTCTAGAAAAATACGGGGTGGGGGGTAAAAGCAACAGTACCAATTGAAGTTGTGAATGAAACTTTTTACAGGTCCAAATTATGAATCACATTATCAAGAGTTAAAAACCAGAAATGACTTTAGAGTCCAACAATACAATACTTCTCACTTTAGAAATAAGATTATCAGCAGAAATATCTACTATATAGATGACAAATACCATGCTGTCAATATTTTAAATGATAAAATAATAATCATGATTAACATTTTCATCACCTAAACTGAATTTATTATCAAATATGTCAGGAAGGGGCTGGGGATGTGGCTCAAGCGGTAGCATGCTCGCCTGGCATGCGCGGGGCGCTGGGTTCGATCCTCAGCACCACATAAAAGTAAAAAATAAAGATATTGTGTCCACCTAAAACTAAAAAATAAATATTTAAAAAAAACAAAACAAAACAAAACAAAAACATGTCAGGAAACAGCTCATATGTCTTAGTTATGCCAGACATGGTGGCACATGCCTGTTAACTCCAGTGACTTGGGAAACTAATGCAAGAGGATCTCAAGTTCAAGGCTGGCCTAGGCAATTCAGTAAGACCTTGTCTCAAAATTTTTAAAAAAGGTGGTGGTGGTCGGGGGCAGGGGGGTGTGGGTCAATGGTAGAGCACTTCGAGGTTCAACCTACAATACTACAAAAAAAGAAAAAGAAAAATCAAAGTCATTAACCTCTATCTGCTATCCTCCTTGGCTTTCTTTCCTCAACCTAAGGCTCAAGCTAATTTTCAGTTTTCTACATCTTTGGCCTGCTGTTTTAGCTAATGTATTATAAAAGAGATACTAAAAACATATTTACAATTAACTTTTAATAATTTTTAAATCTGAAAGAGAATGGTTTATTTCTAACTTGGTAAATAAATTAAATTTTATTTTATCAAATAAGTGAAAAGAATTTCAGTAACATTAAAACCACTTTATTTTTAAAATATGCAAATAACCAACTGAATAACTAGAATTTAACGGGCATATATTAAATGTGCCAGGCCCTATGCTATACACTTCAAACATCTTCATCTCATTTAATTCATTCAAAAACCCTGAGAAAAATATTATTCGTATTTCACAGGTAAGAATAATAGAGTTAATACATTATTTCCCGAAATTGCCTATCTAAAAACTGAAGAGGTCATGACTTTAAAAATCTATATACTTTTTAATATACTAACAGTTTTCAAGCTTTGGCCTCAGGACTCCTTTATAATTCCTAAGAATTATTAAAGATCCCAAAAACTTAGATCTATGAATATATCTATTTATATTTATCATAATAGAAATTAAAATTTTAAACTTTTACTTAAATGCTACAATAAAACCTTATGGATTAATATAAAATTGTTTTCTCACCATAGTTAGAATAGCTATTATCAAAAAGACAAAAAGAAAATGCTGGCAAAATGCAGAAAGGGGATTTCTTATACACTGCTGCTAGAAATGTACATCACTACAGCCATTATGGAAAACAGTATGAAGTTTCCTCAAAAAAATCGAAAACAGAAATACCATATAACCCAGCAATATCACTACCTGGTACATATCCAAAGGCAATGAAATCATTTATCCAAGTGATATCTGCATACCCATGCTTATTACAGAGCTCTTTATAACAGTGAAGATATGAATTCAAATAAGATGTTCATTGACAGATGGATTTCTAAAAACTCGTATATATTCACAGTGTAGTATTATTCGGCCATTTAAAAGGATGAAATTCTGTCATTTGCTATAAAATGGACAGAACTAGAGGACATTATGTTAAAGGAAATAAGACAACAGGAAGACAAATGCTACATGCTTTCATTCATTTGTGGGAGTTAAAAAAGTTGTTCATGTAGAAACAGAGACCATTAGAGAGGCCACCAGAGTCTAGAAGAGGAAAGGGAAGGTTAGAGAATGGATAATGAGTACCAAAACATAGCTGGGTACCAGAGAAGTAGTTTTGATGGTGTATGCCACAATAATGCAATTTCAGTCCATGAAATTAGTTACACATTTCAAAGTAACTAAAAGGAAGAGTTTGAGGTTTCCCAATATGTGACACTGACAATATTTAATTAATTACACATTTCAAAGTAACTAAAGGGGAAGAGTTTGAGGGTTCCCAGTATGTGACAATGACCATATTTGAGAATATAGACATTCTTTCCCTGATTTAATCATTATACATGGTACACATATATCAAATTTTACAATAATGTACCCTCCAAATATAGACAAATACTATATGTAAAAAGAAAAGAAAAAACTATTTCTAAACAGGAATAGGGCCTCAAAAAATTAACTGCAGGGGCTGGGTTGTGGCTCAGTGGTACAGCGCTCACCTAGCACATGAGAGGCACTGGGTTCAATTCTCAGCACCCCATAAAAATAAAGTTATTTTAAAAATAAAATTAACTGTATTGTTCAAAACAAATGTCTGACAAAAACAGTACTATTTTAAATTCTTTAAAAATATAAATATATTTCTTTAATGTCTGACTTAATGGAAACTAACTAGATTTTTTAAAAATCTAATTCTGCATTTATTCAAGTATTAAATGTTTTTTTCCATAGCATGAGCAAGATCCTGAGTTTGATCCCCAGCACCATCAAAAACAGAACAGAACAAAACAACGCTATTTTGGTTAGAAGTATAAGAGACTCACAGCTGAAAAAACTAACAGTATTTTAATAGTCTTTTCAAAGTTCAGGGTATTCTTTCACACTATACAAAACTTATTAAGTAGTCACTTATTAAGGCAGTTGCAATATGAAATCTAAAATCATATCAATTAGTTGTCTGTACTATATTAACACTGAAATATTCTGGTCTCTTGCACTTTGAGGGGATCTTTTATGACAAATGATTTTGTAACATCATGCACTGATGTTACATTGGAGAAATATTGATGAAGTTATGCAGATGTTCTAAATGTTGACACATTTTGCTATATTGTATTTTAAAAATTATATTTAAGATTACTTTCAATCTGACAAAAACAGTCTTTTTAAATATTGGGAACCTGTCAAGCTTACAGTGACAGAGATAAGTTCTCCCAATTCTAATTTTCATTTGAAATTTTCATTTTTTCCCTTAAAGTCATAAGCTTACTTCATTCATTTCCCAGATAACACCTGCCAAATCTCAATTGCAATAATCAGTTTGTCTGTAAATCATTTTTCAAGTAAAAATGGCATTTCATGAAAAAATGGCTAATTCAGCTTACAACTCAGTTTTACAAACGTTTTTCCCTTACTTGCCCTTCAGTATACAGAAAACATCCCTCACAATCCCCATTATGTTACCAAGAATGCTAAAAAGGATGTACTCAATGATACTTTTGCTTTTGTACCATCAGTGAATATATATCAACATAAAGAGACGAGAAATAACTTGGCATCATTATAAAAAGTTTTGATTTTGTACAGTCCCTAATACAGAGCAGGAAATTACAAGTAACCAATCTAGCTTCAGGTTTTACAGACATGTTCAAATCTCACCCAAACAAACATAACAGAGAATTTCTGTATTAATTTTTAGAAATGGCATACTAAAACTAACACTAACACATAATATTATATCCAATCTGTCATTAACTCCTACCAGCTCTAATTTCTTATCACTTCCACAATTACCCCCACTTAACTACAATAGTTTGTTACTGATCCTTGTTCTTCCCATCCCCTCATTCTTCTTCATAAAGCAGATAGTGAGCCTTTGAGCCTTTTAAAATGAGATTGTTAACTCTGTAGCTCAAAACATCTAACTGCATCCAGTGTTGCCAGAATAAAAGCAAATCCTTAATAATTGTCTACAAAAAGTCTACATGCTTACACACCCAGCAACCTAACTCCTATTCATCCCCTTTTGCTCACTTTGTTCCAGACACACTGGCTGACTTATTCCTTGAAACTGACTTTCACAATCACTATTTTCTACTTGAAACTGCTATGCCAGATAATGTTTCCTAATTTTCTTTAGGTAACTGCTTAAAATTCTTATTGGTATCTTCCCTAAACGTAACCTCAATGAAATAATTACTACCTCCCTTTTCCCTGTATTGCCAGCATTCTCTGCTCTCCTCACTCTAATTTTACTCTGTAATACCTCTTATTAACAGTCATACCATATGGGTACTGGTTTATTCATTCTCCAACTCTCCCATTAGAATGAAGGTCTATAGAAGCAGCTGACAAACACTATTTATCAAATACTAGGAGCCCACTATATATCTTCTGAATGAATGAACCAACAAAAGAAAGAAAAACAATTCAAAACAAAAAGGGCAGTGTCAGAAACTGTTTTCACTCTACAAAACACACTTTGCCCTAGGACAACACAGGTCTCCTCCTGATTATGAAAACAACCAAAGGTTATATATGCATAAAAGGAAAACACATAGTACAGACAGCTTTATAGAATAATTCAGTACTAAGAAAAATAAAGCCTGCTTTAACTGCTTGCCAGATATCTGCAGCCAAGAAACCAAATGTACTAAACTGAGCTACACCAATAGTAGACTAAAGGTGACGTATAAGTGAGTCAGACAATGGTAACCCTTTAACAGACAGGCAGTATGAATTCAAGCATCAGATTAAAACTTCAATTGAAAGCCTATCTAAACCTTAAAAACAAAAGTTCCTTGTGCTGTAGGGTAATTATAACCAAAGGTAAAAGCAAGACACTAATATCAGTTCTCATTACTATCATATGAGCCTTCAGATTTAAAATATTTTCAAGTCCATTCTTCCACTGGAGATTATAATGCCCTTAGAAGGAGATGATATTATACTTACTTTTTTTCAGAGGTTAACTAATAAATAATGTTGTAAAAACCAGTTTGTAGAGAAACAGGGTCTCAAACTAGGATCCGATTCCAAATGGAAATGGCACTTTAGTTTTGCAGATAATCTTTAGGATTTCAACAAGAATAACAGGCTCTAGAACAGGTAGAATTCAGTTAAATCACAGAGTAAAACCTCACATAGCCTGATAACTAATACCATCTATAATCTTCAAACAATTAGAAAAAAAAGACTTTTTCCTTTTTTTTTTAAGCCCCCATTTTACATATTTCAATTTTGTTCTAAAATGGGTTTCTCATTTCTCCCTCAAGGAAATAAATGTTTGCCAAGCCCCCACCCAATTCTCTAGGAATTGTATTTGTTTTCTAGACTCCAAGCATCCTAACAATCAGTAAACTCTTAATTAAAGTAGAGTTCTGTGACTTAAGATGGCATTGACTTGGGGGCAGCCATACTACCTAGAACTCAATTCTCCAATGAGTTCCCCAAAATTCTCTTGTGTCATTGAGTATGCCCAAGACCTAACATTGCCAATAAATGCCAATTTCCACTGAATATTTTTGCCAAAACTGGAAGGTTACAACTCTTATTAGGACAAGAAGGGAAGAAGAGGATCATCTCTCCCTTTGTAGAGATAGCTCTGCAGATGTGTTCACACCACAATATTGGTAAGTGGTGGGTCAAGTTTACAGCGTCAATGGTAATGCCATCAGGAAACAGAACCACTTAAGACAAGGATAGTCCTATTTTGTTGGAGATGCACATGAGATAAAGGAGAAAGGTCATGTTCATCTAGTTATGAAGAACAACTAAATCAAATTTTACAACCAAGTCACCCTCAAACCCAGTGAAGATAAGTAATACAATTGAATGGATTTTCTTGGGATTTAAACATCACATTTTTATAAAGAAAAACAAGGTCTGATTTAAAAAAAATAAAGTTTTGAAAGACTACAAAACATGAAGAGAACAAATATAGAACTACTAATATTCTTTTAAATATATGCCATCACTTTAACCCTCTCCTGGCTAAAACTGTTAACCAGTAACTTAGTTCAGGATTTGTCATGTTTATTTACAGATGCCACTTCTCAAGAGACCTTTTATGATTATGCATTATTCTTTTCACCCATCATGAAGATTTTATTGGCAAAAACAATGCAGAAAATATAATATCAAAAGGAAGATAAGGAATGTATACAGAATAAATCAAAATAAACATTTTACACGGTCACCAGATTCTTCCTCAATTCTCAAATGCATATTTTTAATCTTTCAGAAATTAAAATTTTCAAATCCCTGTCTAAAGAAATCTGCCTGCTGCCAGGCAAAGATGTTTTTAACCATTTCACTGTCACTTCACTGAGTAAGGAACAGAAATTCAAGTGAAATTTGAAATCCCTAATCATCATGGTTTTTTTTAATAACTTCAAGATATTACAACTAAGTAAAAATGAAAATTAACTATTTAGAGAAGATAGCTTGTTATATGCCACATAATGTAATTAAAGGCAGGCGAGATTGCCAAATCTCTCAAAATAGATCAGAAATGGTTTGCTTCTTAGAAAGGCTGATTTGAGCAGTTCATATACCCAGGACTTTCTCATCACTGGCAACTGAATGATTCTGAAGCTTCTGACTAGAATCCAACAGAATCTGCTTAACTTCTTAAGGATATTTAACTCAGAGGAAAAAATCAAAATTAAAAGTTCAACAAACAGGGAGTCTTCTGTATGCTTCACATCATTCTCAATTTAAAGGTAGTGAATAAGTAAAATCATTATTGTTTAAAATAAAAATAAACAACCTGTTCCTATAATACTGTGCCAAACTACCAAGGGCAAAAGTGATTCAGAAAAATCCTAAGACTCAATGTGAAAAAGACTTAGATGTAATCTCTAATTTTATACTAAAGAAAAATGTGGCATATAACTAAAGATATAATAAAGATACAACATTTAAATTTTATGTATTTTTAATGTAGTATCTTTTCTCCACTGCCCCCTCAAAAAAATCAAAAAAATCATAAGTCACAATCTTTTGGCATATCTAAACACAATATATACATGATGCTACAGCTGTCACGGTATTTAACTTATATTTCAAAACACATGTTTGAGCCCCGAATATAGTATTTCTGAAAATAACTGATGGTTCAGAAAATACAACTCCTATTCAACCAACACCTTATCACAGATGAAAAAAACAACTTACAAAAAAAGTTTATCTGATCATAAGTCAGTGAAACTGAAAATGGCTAAAAAATAGAATTCAACAAGCTCTCTATCTAATAAAGGAACTGACTAAAACTAACAACACATAATTTAATAAATGTAAAGTCCTGCGTTGAGGGTAAAAAAAAAATAAATTCAAGAAGCAATATTACAACAAAAAAAGAATAGCTCACTTGAGAAAAAGCAATATTAAAAATTATCATACTCGAGGGCTGGGGCTGTGGCTCAGCGGAAGCACACTTGCCTGGCATGTGTGAGGCACTGGGTTCGATTCTCAGCACCACATAAAAATAAATAAAGGTCTATCAACAACTAAAAAAAATATTTTAAAAAATTATCATACTCTAGCCAGGCGCAGTGGCGCACACCTGTAATCTTAGCAGCTCTGGAGGGTGAGGCAGGAGGATCATGAGTTCAAAGCCAGTTTCAGCAATGGCAAGGTGCTAAGCAGCAGCTCAGTGAGACCCTGTCTCTAAATAAAATATAAAATAGGGCTGGGGATGTGGCTCAGTGATGGAATGCCCCTGAGTTCAATCCCCCATACCAGGAAAAAAAAAATCATACTCTTAAACTGCATAAATAAGTATGTCTTGCTTTGGAACAATAAATATAGTCTCCTTGTTCCCTTTGGTTAGGGGCCTACTATAGCTCTAGCACTAAGGTTTCTTCCAGGCACCATCTAGAAAGGGAAGAATTAATAAATTTGAGTTTTACTAAAGGAGAATGAGTAAGTCTTTCTTTTACTTAGCACACATATATTATATACTGTGCTTCAGGGACCATTTTAAAGACTTTATAGATTAAGTCACATGAGGAATGAATGCACAAATTAGGAATGTTTAACCTAAAGGAAGGGATATATGATAGCTCCTGTCAAGTATCTATGGGTCTATCATGTGGATGGATGAAGTAGCCCACTTATTTTTATCATTCTGTGAACAAGAAATAACAAGAGATTTGAGTTCTACAGAAAAACTCTGAGAGCAAAACCTGTCTGTGAAGTTTAATTTTAAGTGCTAAGTGGGAAAACATGTATTAAAGAACTTTGTCTGCTATGAAACAAAACGTACACATTATTAGAATTAACTTCCTTGTAAAAGAGTAGATCTCAATCAAGAGAAATATTTACAAAGAAACTAATCATGGGCTTAGGAGTATCAATTATTGCTAATTTTAAACTGCAATTCATACTAAGTATGTGACTTTATTAAGTCTCCTTGTCTCTCTGGCTTCACTTTTCTCACCTTTAAAATGAGGAGAAAAGTATCCCCTTCTCAAGGCTGTTGTGAGGATTAAATGTGACAATGTATGTAAACATTTAGCATGATGCTGACACAATAAATTGCATATGTAATAATGATCATCATCATCGTCATCATGAATAGCTTCAGAGAATATAAACTATATGATACATGGTATAATTGGATGGCTCTGCTATGCACCTGCCTGAGTATATCTTTCTGCAATGTACCTATCATGTTACAGCAATCCAAATATAATATGGAACTTGATTGGGTAATTTAAAAGGCATTTTTATGTTATAATTTGAAAGGAAAAAATACCCTTAAAATCTAAATAAAGTATTCTGATTAGTAAAATATCAAGAATACAAGTAATAATGCAATAATATAACAGGGAAATTATGAAATTACAAGAAAAATTTTAAAAGACTAAAGCAGCAGCAGCAGCACATTAAACAGAAGCTACTCTTCCCAGGAAATAAAAGAAATATATACAGGCGAGGAGGCCCAATTACACTTTTCACAAGTACGTGAACAACTAGTTACATTCATCAGAAATATCAAAATAAAGGCAGTTTCATTTAAAAAGTGAATTTCAGTAGAGTAAGAACAAGAGTTTAAGGATACACAGAATACTAATTACTTTGAATGGAATTTGAGCTTTAACAAATGTACTCCCAAATGTTGGATTAAACAACACCAAAGCCCAACTACCTAGCAATTAGGTAAATTCAGAACCTTCTAATATTCATAATCCATGTCTTCTTGTAAATGGAGTTAACTCAATAGGAACCTCTAATCTGCTTTCAGAGATATTTCAAGATAGTGAAATTTTAAAGGCAGTGGCCCAAATCTGAAAAACTTTCTAATGAATGACTAATAAATTAAAAGTACAACTCTTTCCCAAAATGTTAGAATATAATTCTTTCCAGCAAACATTATGCTTATTATAGTACTAACATGATGAAATAAATAAAATGTAGAAATAAAAAACTAGGGTAGCTTTAAGGTACTTTTGGGGGGATCTGACTTCTCATAAATGATAGTGTAATTACAACAATTACAATGCAAGTTCCAAAAACAAGTGTTGTTAGAGAGCTGTAAAATCAATAGGAAACTTATTTCCTTTTTTAATTTTAATTTTTGTCTTAATATTAAGTAAGGAGCCCAGAATCCAGTGGAATTAAGGGAGCTTATTTCACAGGCAGATAATTCATTAATGTAATTTTGTGTCATTTTTAGCACAGAGCTGAGTGTATTCTAACAAAATGTATACAATAATTGTCATGTTAAAAGCAGAACTATCAACAATATTTACTAACTGCTCAATTTAAAATGACATTTATTAAAAATTAAAACAGTATCAGTATTCACATTAGTTTTCATTAACAAATTTGCTTTTGCTGATGCACAAGGCCCTGGGTTCAAATCCTGTACCAAGAAAATAAACAAATTTACTGATGCTCAAATATCAATTCAATCACGTTACTCTTTAGAGAAACAAAAAATTTCATCTGACAAAATAAGGCAAAAGGTAGAAAGACAGTTCTTCAATAACAAATATAGTATTCCTGCCGGCACAGTGGCACACGCCTGTAATCCCAAAGGCTCCAGAGGCTGAGGCAGGGGGATCACGAGCTCAAACCCAGTCTCAGTAAAAGCAAGGTGCTAAGCAATTTAGTGAGACCCTGTCTCTAAATAAAATACAAAATGGAGCTGGAGATGTGGCTCAATGGTCGAGTGCCCCTGAGTTCAATCCCCGGAAACCACTCCCTCCACGGAAAAAAAAAAAAAACATACACACACACACACAATTACTTTCTCATATAGGCTATGATGAAATTACTATGAATATTATCCCCAGTCACAGTCAAATGAGACGTTACTAATAGCAATTATATACATAAAACTGACAATAAAAAACTACTGAGAAATCACTTTAATTGTTCTAGGGGAAAAAAAAGGCAACAAATTTCTAATGTGTGACGTTCAGAAAAAATCGTCCTAAGTTTCTTGAGAGCAAACCAAAACCAAAACTAAAAAAGAAAACCCCAGACTGCCCAATGACAGTTGAAATTACAAAATCACAACCAGATACAGTCAAGTTGGGATCTGAATCTGAGTATGAAAGAAGGTGGGCAATTTATATGTCCAAAATTAAACCTTGAAGGGGGGCTGGAGTTGTAGCTCAGGGGTGGAGTGCTTGCCTCATATGTGTGAGGAGGCATTGAGTTCGATTCCCAGCACCACATCTAAACAAGCAAGTAAAATAAAGGTCCATCAACAGCTAAAAAAAAAAAAAAAAAAAATTAAATTAAACCTTGGGATGGGAAGGACAGAAAGCAAAAGAAAAAAAATACATAATTTCATAAACAAAGAAAGGACGCCAGGTTAGATAAGGAGAAACCTAAGGATCAGTTTATGCCTGTCTCAAAGATATACAAAACAACTTCTCACAGTAAACTCCAAAGTGGGCAAGGAAACATTCTTTTTGCACCCACAGGAACCAACCTCCTTACCACTAGTATGCTAAATCATGAATCCGACATGATTTACTGGTATTTGGACCCTGCACGATAGGTACAGGAAAGAAGGGTCGGCTGGAAGGGAGCCTAGAATTCCAGAGACCTGGGGGTACACACCCAACGCGGAAGGAAAGGTGGAGAGGGGCTAGCACTCCTCACCGTGATTATCTTTCTGCCCGATATTGTGTGTTCGGATGAGAGAGGAAAGTCTCCTCACATCCCCCTTGAAGACGCACTCGTGCACCGGATAGTGTGCGGGGCAGTTGCTTCCATCCGCGACGACTGCAATAGGATTGGTGCCGGCTAGGAGAGCCGGGGACTGAGAAGTGGTAGTCACGGAATTGTGCAGCGGCAGGACCGGGGCACCAGGGGGATTGGAGGAGGCCGGAGTTGCCTTCAACTGCAGCCGGTGGTGATGGTTACTGAAGATCTTATGACAGGCTTTGCCGCCCTTGCCGCTGCTGCCAGTGCCAATCCTGCCTCCCGTAAAGGTGCCGCCGAGAGCAGCTGCCGCTTCCTCATCTCCGGGCTCCAGCAGATCCCCCTCTTCTTTGCTGGGCTTGTGGTCCCTCCGCAATGAACGGATCTTCTCCCCGGTCATCACCGCCGCCAGGGGCAGGGAGTAGATCCGGCAGGCTCACCGCGGGCGACGGAGCTGGCGCTGCGGCGGCACGAGGTGATTAGAGCGGCGGCCAGGAGCCTCCAGCGCAGCATGAACTCCCAGAACACCTCCGAGCCCGGGACAAACGCATCTCCTGGAAGAAAAGCCGGCTCTCGC
Organism: Callospermophilus lateralis; assembly: GCF_048772815.1. Classification (NCBI taxonomy): domain Eukaryota; kingdom Metazoa; phylum Chordata; class Mammalia; order Rodentia; family Sciuridae; genus Callospermophilus; species Callospermophilus lateralis. The sequence continues at coordinate 87,532,552 of NC_135311.1, read as the reverse complement.
CTAGGCACCAAGAGACGCAAGCTCGCTGAAGGGAGCCACAACTCTGGTACCCACGACACCAGGATTCCAGTCCCCGCCGCCGCAGCTGCAGCAGCCACCGCAGCCGCCGCCACTGCCTCACACCAAAAACCAGGGCACCGCCATCTTCCCTTTGCTTGTCTCGCGAGAACTCCCCCGGGACCGAAAGGGAGGAAACACCGCGATAAGTGTGCTTGCTGCCCCCGCTCTCTCGCTCTCTCTCTTGCACCTCCGGAGTCCCAGTCTCTCTCGCCCGCAGCGTGCCGCCGCCCTCAGCTGGAGTCTGGAGCTGGAAGACACAAACTTAGCGTCCTACTGGCCGCGCTTCTTGTGGGCGGTCTGAAACCTTAGCCTGCATTGGAGGTGTTTGCTGCACGTTATACACAATGATTAAACCCTCAGACCTCTGAGCCTCCCTCAGAGTGCAGAATGACGCCATTGCACACAGGATGTGATGTCACTGAGATGCCACAGGACATTAATTCAATAAACATGTACTAAGCACCTACATGATGCCATGCGCCTAGCTAATAGATTTATAAAACGCCTCTCCAAACTACAACAAGCACTTAAAGGAGGAAAGACAGTTAAATATAATGTTTAATAGTGCAACGAATGAAGCGGATGTGGGGAACTGGGTTACACCAAAAAGGAGAGGGCAGATTTTAGTATTGGGATGTCACAAAAGTCATCTTAGATGAACTTAAGGACTGACCTTAAGGAGAGGCCCCTCAAATATTTGTTAGATGAATTAATTTGGGGAGTTACTGTAGTGGATGCTCACAAATGTCAAATAATTGTGCAAGTAGAATATCATAGGATTAGTTCAAGTCCAATCTCAATATTGTAAAATTCTAAAGAAATGTAAATCTAACAACCATAAATCTTTGACAAAGTCACCCAAACTGGTGGAGGGGTGGGGTTTACAGAAACATTCTAAAGATCTTTACCCATTTCTCTTTCCAAAGTCCTATTTACTTTTTGACAGCTGTGTCTCACAAATCTCTTCTTTCTTTATTCCTACCCCTATCATCTCCTTCTCTGGGAAAACAAACAGGGCTGCTGAGTGTGGCTCAGTAGTACAGCAGTGCTTTGCTAGCATGCGTGAGGACATGGGTTCATTCCGAAGGGGAGAGGGTTGCAAAAACTTGTGGGTCTCTCTTCATCCTGTAACTCAGGTTTTCAACTTTAGTCTGTTTCTGTTCCAAATATTTTCAAATCAATCTTTCTCCCTTTCTTTCTGTCTCTCCCACACACTTTTTTATTTTTTTTTTTTTTTTTTTTGGTGTGTATGTTGTGGGGGAGCCACTTTCGTTCAAATATTACCCATTCAGACCTCAAAGGAGCCTCCCTTAGAGAGCAAGAGAGACTGATAATAAACATACAATAATATTTTGTGCTTTCACAATAGCCAATATTTATTTTTAACTCTAAGCCAGGCAATACACTCTTGACATTTATATACTGTTATGTCCTTGTGATAAGCATGATCATCTTCTCTTGGAAAAAAACTTGCTCAATACCTCAATGCTAGAATGTGGCACAATTTTAGGACTAAAGAGATACAAAAGGCTACACCATGTAGGCCTTTGTATGTTGCCTTGAAAGTTTATATTTTAAGCTGAGCATAGTGGCTCTCATACTTGTAATCCAATAGGCCCAGGACCCTGAGTAGGAGGATCACAAGTTCAAGGTCAGCCTCAGCAATTTAGCAAGACTGTAAGCAACCTTGCCAGAACCTGTCTCAAAATTAAAAAATAAAAAGGGCTCAGTGGCTTAGTGTTTAAATGCCCTTGGGTTCAATTCCTGGTACAAAAAAAAAAAAAATTAGATTTTATCCTTAAAAAAAAAAAAAGGATAGTCTTTTAGAAACTTTAAACAGAGAGCAAGAGAAGATTTGTTTTTAGAAAAGTCACTCATACTTAAGAAAAGTATGTATAAAGAACAGATTGCAAGCTGGGGATATAGCTCAGCTGGTAGAGCACTTGCCTCACATGCACAAGGCCATGGGTTCAATCCCCAGCAACCCCCAAGGTGTAGCAAGGGGCTACACTAAAGACAAGGAAACTAAGAAGCTATACATGAACCAAACAGTAGTAATAATAAGTGTTAATATATGCATGCAGAAGTTTGGTAGAATATTATATATCACATGTAGTGAACAATGGTTATCTCCTATAGATGGGACTGCTAAATCATATTCCCTGGACTGCTTGAATTCCTTTGTACAAAGGAAAAGTATCAATATATATTAATAGGAAAAATAAATTAATTTTTAAAAGAAGTGTGCAGTTACTGAGTGTGGTGGCTCATGCCAGTAATCCCAGTGACTCGGAAGGCTGAGGCAGGAAGATCTCAAGTTCAAAGACAGCCTCAGCAATTTAGCAAGTCGCTAAGCAACTCAATGAGACCCTGTCTCTAAATAAAATACAAAACAGGGCTGGGAATATGGCTCAGTGGTTGAGTGCCCCTGAGTTTAATCCCAGTACCCTCCCCCCCAAAAAAATAGTGTTCAATAATTCAGGTGAGAGATGATGAGTGCATGAAACAAAATAATAAGAATAAGGCTGCAGAAGTTTTATGAGTTAAAAAATTTTTTTTTCAATCTTGGCATACTGAGTCAAAAGTTCTTACTGCTTATCCGAAGGAAATTAGATGGTATACTATACATCTTGGAAATTCAGCAATGAATCTTAGGAGATAGAGAACTGAGTTCAGACCAAATACAGGAGTTATCATTATACAGTAATTGATGCCCCAGGGTGGCTGAGTTCCCTGAGGGAGAGAGTGTATAGTGAAAAATTAAGAGGAACCAATATAGGAGAAAAAAAAAAACTTGAAAATACAAACACTTAAAAAATCTGCATACAAACAGTGCTACCTCTTGTTATCAAAACCTACTATTATAAAAAAAAAAACAAAAACAAAATATTCTACCATTTATCTGTGAAGCATCTTATCACTGGATTCAGAATTTAAAAGTACTTTATTAATGGCTGCCATCCCTGGATGAATGTGAAAACTCCTAACTATCCATCCAGTAAAACCAAACACTTTAGACATAAAAAATGTTCAGCTCTTACATTTAAGGGCTCATTATATAATAGTGAAAAAGTGATATAGAAATATAAAATTACATTATGAAAAATATATTATTGAGATTATATGAGATCCCAAAAGGTACAGTGGCCCATGCCTATAAACCCAGCAGTTTGGAAGGCTGAGACAGGAAGATCATGAGTTCAAAGACAGCCTCAGCAAAATCAAAGTGCTAGGCAACTCAGCAAGACCCTGTCTCTAAATAAAATACAAAATAGGGCTGGGGATGTGCCTCAGTGGTCAAGTACCCCTGAGTTCAATCCCAAGAAATCCCTCCCCAAAAAATCCCCAATAGGATATGGAATAGTTATTAATTCTATCTGGAAGCAATATAAATCATATGATCAGGAAATCTTTCTGAAGGCAGCAATGTCTGAATTGGGTTTTAAACAATATATATGAATTGGGCAAGGCAAAAAAAAAAAAACAAAACTATTTGATTTAATCCTTGCTATGAGTTACCCACTAAACCTATATTACAGAATAGGAAAATAAGGTACAAGAAGGGATCACTCAGCTAATGAGTATAGTTAAAGAGAATGGAATGTATAAATGTAGCATGATATTTCAGAATCACTGGAGCAAAGTAGATGACAGTGGTAAATGAGAATAGAAAGGAAAGTTGGGGTAAGATCACAAAGAGCAATGTAGGAAACTTCAGCTATCTATACTAAGTAAATGGAGAGTTTATAAAGATTTTCAAACACAGTAAAGACAGTATCACATTTAATCGCCATAATGTGCAATCAACCCTTCTTGTACCCATATTCCATAGGTTTTGCCAAACTTTCTAGTTTTACCTCCTACTACACTTTCAAATTCACTCTTCAATCAACCAAAGTAATCTTCTAACTTCCTTAACCTCTCATGTCTCCATACTTCTACATATCATTCTATATGTCCAGAATTCAGTTCCATTTTACACACCTAGGTAACTCCTTCAGTCTGTCAAAAATTAGTTCAAATGTTCTCTTCTTCTCTCGAGGGTTTTTGTTTTGTGTTTTTACCCAACATAGAAATCAGGCCCAGGAATTTACATTGAACTAAACTACTAAATAAAATTTAGCATGTCCTTTTATTTTGAATGTAGGCCACAAACCTCAACAGTATAAGCACTAGCAATATCTGTGTCTTTGTAACCAAAAGAAACCACAGAGATCTTCATACTCCATTATAGTTGAAATATCAAAATTATTAATTCCTAAAATTATGTTATTACCCTGTTAGATCTTCTTTTTTAATGAAGTAATAAAGAGGTAAATATATTGAATCAAAAGTTTAATACCTGATAGCAATTTCAATACACTAAATTTCCTTGGTAATCCCAAGATTATGCATTTAGAAATACTATTCTGCAAATAGATTGCTAGAGTTCACCACACCACCAAAGAGGTCCATGACACAAAACCAAAAGTTAGAAACCCTTCTTAGAGGTCTTTCTGCCCTTCCTTCCTTTTCTTCTATCCAATAATCCAAAATTCTAAATTAGGTATTCCCTCCTTTTTCCTTCTTCTTCTTTTTTTTTTTTTTTTTTAATTTTTGATTTCCCATTATAACTTCTGTATGCGTCCTTGGTACTTTTGACTGCCTCCTCAACTAGTCCTTTGAGGTCTCTGGGTACTGAAGGATTTATCACTGCAATATGCACAGTATCTTACAGATACTGAATGCTTGCTATTAACAATAAACAGTTGTTGAATTAACCAATCAATTAAAACATAAATGCGAAAGTATCTACAACCTACCAAGACATCTATAAACTCAGTGATGAGATACCAAATAAATAATCCCAATCTTAAATTGACAATTGCTTTCCTGGATTCTTATGCAAAGCTCAAGAGTGGATATAATATTTAGGATAAATTATAAATTTTTCATTCATAATTAAAAGTAAATTCAACTGAAACTGGCTTAAAGGGATGTATTCACATAATAGAGAAGTGCGGAGACGAGTCTTCAAGAGCAGTTAGCCACCTCCAAATCCCATATCAGTTTCTTGATCACTCAGGCACTCTGTGTTTGGAGCGCCCTCCTCAGGCCAGTTTCCCTCGAGGACCCAAGATGGCAGCCAGCGGTAACAGGGACCCTTCCTCCTGCAGGGTCCTGAGGTCCGCGACCACAGAAATTTTACTGTCACGACAACCTTGTCCACTTGTGGCATCCTACGGAACGATGATTGGCTCAGGTTTAGGATACGTAAACAAATCCCTGAGGAGGAGGTGATGACCCTGATTCGGTTTGGCCAATCAGGACTCACCTCTGAGAAAGAGGTGGGGCCAAACCCTAACCGCTGAACTATTTCATTACAGTGTTTTCAGTGGGATGGATGTTAGGAAGACAAAGGCAAGAACAGTCTGTATCAAAAGTATTGCTGTTGTGGCCCGTTAGAAATAAGTCACCAGATCAGTGACTTATTTGAAGCAGGACATGGGTCTTTATTCCCCATGTGACAGAAGGGCACCAAGCAAGTTGCCTCTGCAACCTTCCACCAGGATTGAGGATAAAGACAGGCTTAAAAAGCTAACTGTCCCGCATCCCACCCCAAAAAGAAGGAGGAGGAGGAGGGGGGAGGGGGGAAGAGGGGGGAGGGGAGGAGAAGAGGGGAGGAGGAGGGGGAGGGGAGGAGGAGGAGGGGGAGGAGGGGGGGAAGGGAGGGGAGGAGGAGGAGGAGGAGGAACTGATACCTCCAATTACCTTTGATGAGTTCTGCTTCCTCAAATGTTGAAGTATAACATCAGAGAATCACGAAGGCAAGCTTAGAAAGCAAGAAATTTTTATTCAAAGAATAGTAAATACAGACTTCTCCTGGGAGAAAGAAGGGAACCCAAAGTCACATCCATGGGCCTGTCCCTTTTATACACCTAAGTTTCCTTTGCTCTCCTGCACCCTTCTCCCTTATCTTGTTCCTTCCCCCCCCCCCTCCTGCATGCATGATTAGGAGATGTCCTTGACAAGGTGAGCAGGTGGGCTGGAAGGGCCAAGGTGGAGTGCTGGGCAGGAAGGGAGCTGCAGCCCAGGAGGCATTAATTATCAGCTTCCTGTCTGCTCAGGAGTTGCTTCATTAACAACCTTTTGGGAAGGTTAGTATAGGCAGGTAATCTTGGTCTTCAAAGGGCCTGGAGACATGACCATTCCAATCTCCCAGTGGTGGTCTCCAACTTCCTGGACCAGAATCTGCCTTCATTTTCTCAATTCAGTCTGATCACCTATCTACACTAACTGCCTGTCTTTAATTCTTGCTTCATCAACCCCACCCCCTTCTAATTGTAGGGACTCCTTTCCATTGTAAGAAAATGGGACAACATGCTCTGGCTGCTTCAAACTGAAAGAGGTGGTGGGGCAAGCAGTTTGAAGTTCCCTTTTAGAAATCAGGTTGGTAGAAGGGTTTGCAGTAAAAGTCTGGTTGAGAAGCAATAGGCTGGAGATCACATGGGAGATGGGCAGTCTATAAGAGAAACAAGAAATTATGAGTACTGAAATAAGATTAATGCAACAATAAATGCTGAAGCATAAGAACACACCGATGAGTATGATGATGACCACAGATGTTAACAATGTTTTCCAACAGGAAGTAACCAAAGAATCCAAAACTAAGAATTTGTCCCCATGTCAAGTTTAGTGAGGATATGGCCTCTATCTTGGAATGCAAATCTTTAAGGATGTTGGTCACATTGCCACAGTTGTCAGGGATATAAACACAGCATTCAGTTCTAATAATGGCACAGTGCCACCTTGGGCTGCAATGAGGACATCTAAAGGCATCCTGATTTGTAAGATGCCTTTCCTCATGAGTGTTACTTCTGTGTTAAGGAGAAATACTTTCCTCGATGTCATGGAGGGCAGTTTGAGTACAATTGTTTAGGGTCTTCATGTGCCACATTACATCTTCTAAACCAATTTGTGGAATAAAAAACAAGCTAGATGATGATACCAACAAAAAATAGATTGTCCCCATCTATGTCTGAGATTGGGGAGATTTGCTGGCTGTTCTATACTTGGGGTCCATCTGCCTTGTATCCAGGTGTACTCAATAGAACATCTTCCTATCCAACCTGGGGGAAGCCAGGGCCATAAGTTAGTTTCACACAACCATTGAGTCCCATTGGGTGAAGGCCAGCTAATTTCAGGTGTAGAGATCCAATTAGTCCCTAACCAATCACTGGCCTATAAAATCACAATTGTTGGCATAGTGAGTCTTGGATCCATCCTAATTTTCGAGTAACATTAGGCCATTTGTTATAGGTATGGTTACGTTGTTCCTAATAGATTGGGGCTTTTTGATTTAGATACCCAATGGTGGGTAGAAGCAACAAATATTCATCTCAAATCTGATAGTAACCTTATACCTTTGACATGTTGGTGGTGATAGTGGAAAGCAAGAAGTGAATGGGCCTATATGTGACTTTAACAGTTGTAGAGGTCCGAAAGTTGGTCTGCTTTAAAGTGAAAGTTTTCCTATGACCTGGTTGTGATAAAGTTTCAGTTATAGGCCATAATTTAACACCGTAATGAATAGCAGTCTGAAAAGAGCGTTTCTCCTCCTTTTGTTCTAACATTAAGAATTGTAAATTTATCCAGTCACTTCCCTGTAAGGGGGATACCCACCAAGGTAGCCCAGAAGTGCTGGAAAGGGGTAATAGTACACATATGCAACAGTTATCTTTTTGTAACCTAGTGGCATACTGTTGGCTCAATTTCAGTGGATCTGTCTACAATAATAAAGAAAGAGAGGAAAAAATGTTTATACATCACCATTGTCTCTGTGGAAGAGATATTTCAGGTCTTCTATTGGAGTGCAGGAGTATTGTTCCTCAGTTCCTTGGGAAGGAGAAATTTCTTTGGAATTGACTCAGGATGACAGGTTTTAACCCAAGAGTGGTGGATCCAGTTTTCCTGTCCCAGCACTTTCACTGCAGAGGGGGTAGATAAGATTACAGGAAAATGTCCTTTACAAATATGGTATAAATTGGGGGGATTTGAGGGTATGTTCTTGATCATAACTAGGTCCCCAGGCTCATAAAAAGGTGGAGCAGTGATTGGCTCAGATATGGGATATCTACAGATTTCAGCTTGAAACTTGGCCAGCTTTGTGAATATGAGCCACTAGATCTGCAGTTTCCTGACCTTTAAGAATATCATTCTTGGGCTGGGGATGTGGCTCAAGTGGTAGCGCGCTCACCTCGCATGCGTTCGGCCCAGGTTCGATCCTCAGCACCACATACAAACAAAGATGTGTCCGCCGAAAACTAAATATTAAAAATTCTCTCTCATTCTCTCTCTCTCTCTCTCTCTCTCTCTCTCTCTCTCTCTCTCTCTCCCTCTCTCTCTTAAAAAAAAAAAAAAAAAGAATATCATTCTTTGGGAATGGTCTCCCATACAAGAACTCAAATGGGCTAAGCCCTAGTGTTTTGGGGGTGTTCTTGACTCTGAGTAGGGTCAGGGGAAGCACCTTAGGCCATGGGTAGTGGACTTCTTGAGTGAGTTTTCTCAATGCCTCTTTCCTATATCATAAGATTTTTCTACCTTCCTGAAGACTGGGGTCCGTGGTGGTATTTTGTGCCTAGGACTTTGGATATTCCTTAGTGACAGCTGCCTTGAAAACTGCTCCATTGTCACTCTGGAGGATATGAAACAGTCCAAATAGAGGAATTATTTCCTGTAATAAGTCTTTGACTACCTCTGATTGGAGGGATAGGTCTCAGTCCACTCAATAAAGGTTTCTACCATAACCAATAAATATCAGAACCTACCACTCTTATGCATATGAATCAAATCAAATTGCCAGTCCTCCCCAGGAAACTGTCCTGTCTTCTATAAACCTGGGGGCTTCTTGGCAGAGTTAAGCAAGTTATTTCTCTGACATGTCTTACAAGCTTTGACGATTTGGTGGATTGTGTTAGATATGGAAAATGACAAACCCCAAAATAATGTGGCCTGGGAAGAGGGATTGAGGAAGAAGGCAATACACTGATAACATTGATCCATTCCCAATACATTCTTCCCATTGATGAAATAAGCCCTGGGGAGGAGATATCTATCAAGAATGACAGTCTCTGGGAGGAGGCCAAAACATTGATTCTTTCCCCAAAATAAATCCTTTCCCAGATACTGATTGCTGACTCCAGATCTCCATCTGGTCTAGTAAAAACAAATCTCAAATTCCTTTTTCTCAAATTCAACCCAGGGCCTTGTGCATGTGAGGCAAGCACTCTACCAACTAAGCTATACCCTCAGCCCCAAATCCCAAATTTCTGAGTGCCCAAACTGACATACTCTGTAATTAAGTCACCTCTCAGTGTAACCTGTGTAAGCACAGACTCCTGCTTTGGCCAGTGTCTCATTTTCCACCAGGAAAATTGGGTCCGTCGAGGTGTAATTCTATTGCTGAATAAAGGCTCTGAGGACGTGTGAAGTTTGTACCCTGCTCTGTTCTTTTGTGCTAACAGATTGTCTTTGAAATGTTTCCTCCCTCAAATATCTCTTGAGTTAATTTTAGAGTGTTTTTTCTCCTAAATGGAAAGATTGGTGTGGGGTGTGTAATATCTTCCATTGCGAGTTAGCAGGTAAGTAGAGTTTGTTATCTTCATCTGAATCCACCCAGAATGTAAGAGAATACCCCCTCTAGATAAAGCCTGGTGTGTCTCCTTCTGGGTGTATTTAGGTCTTATCTCTGGGGGAGGGCCTGTCCATACTCACAGGGTTAATGTTGTTGTTTGCTGCAAAGTCCACTTAGAAGCCTCTTTGGCATGTTAATGTGATCCTCTATTGCGTTCTGCTATGTCATTCATTCCCTTTTGATGTCCCTGACAGTAGATTACTGCTACCTCTTTGGGGAAATGAACAGCTTCTAACAGTTTTTTAAGATTTGCTCATAGATATTTATGGACATTCCCTCAGTTGTTTGAAATCCTCTCTTTCCAAATCTCTGTATGTGCATGCAGGATCAGGTAAGAATTTAGAGTCAGTGTAAATGTTAATTCTCTGTTGTTTCCCTAGTTCCAGTGCTGTCATTAGGGCTATCAATTCTACAAGCTGTGTGCTTGCACCAGAGGACAAACATTGTCCCTCTAAGGTATCAAGCAAAGTGACCACAGCTTATCCAGCCTTGTGTTCTCCTTGTTTCATAAAGAAACTCCCTTCTGTGAAGATGGTGAGGTCTGGATTAGACATTGGAAGGCTCTGAAGTTCTCCTCAAACCAAGATATTTACTGCTAGGACTTGTGGGCAGTCACGTTCAGGATTCCCCTCCAACATTTCTAGGAGGAAAAGTAGTTGTCCTTACTTGAGTTACAGGTCCTTCTAGAAGTAAAGTCTGGTGTTTTAGAAGGTGACTGTCAGAGAGTCATAGTCCCCCCTTTTTTGTATTTAAAACCCCCTAGAGATCATTGGGAGTGTAGACAATGAGATCTCTTACCAGGGTGATTTTGACTGTCTCAGGGACCAGCAGGAACTACTGCTTCAACCTCCTACAAACAGTGGGGCCAGCCTTGAGACACTGTCAAGTTCCTTACTGAGAGTGGGTCCACTCTTATGTGATCACTCCCAAGGCCCCTCCCTGTCAAGCTCCTACTGGCTGTTGAGTGGGTCCACTCTTTTGTGTGATCACTCCCAGGGCTATTCCTGGTTAAATTTTTGTTCAATAAGTTAACTGAGGGCAGGGGCTTGAAGTAAGTACCCTTTTAATGCCTTAAAGGCTTTAATATTTTCTGGTTCCCACATCAGGGCAGTTGTTTCTTGGTATAGAGTTTATTGAATGAGGCTCTAAAGAGGCTTAACTAATTCCCCATACCCAGGAATTCAAAGCCTGCAGTTTCCAGTCATCCCTAAGAAGCCTCTAAGTTGCCTTACTGTCAGCGGTAGAGGATATAGTCTTTCCTGTCCTAGCTTGTGGGTTCCTTGAGACAGCTGTAATCCTAAATATTGAAACTGTTGTTGGCATAACTGAGCTTTCTTCTTTGAGACGTTATAACTAGTTTAAGAAGTTTAGGAGTTCTGTAGTGGCCTTTTGACATCCTTCCTGGGTGGTGGCACATGAAAGAATGTCATATATTGGAGAATAATTACAGATGTTTTATCTCCAAATTCTGCTAAGTCCTTAGCTAAGATTTGTCTGAACAAGTGAGGGCTATCTCTAAATCCTTGAGGCAACACTCTCCAGGTTAATTGAAATCCCCTATCTGGTTCCTCAAAGGCAAATAGATATTGTGATTGGGAGTCTAGAGGTGTACAGAAAAAGACATATTTTAAATCTAACATGGTAAACCAAGCAGCAGCAGCTGGAATCGCAGATAACAGAGTATATGGATTGGGAACTTCAGGATGGAAGTGAATGGTTACTTCATTAATTATTATAAGGTTCTGGACTAGGTGCCATTCCCCATTTGGCTTTTGAACTCCTAAAATGGGTGTATTGCCTGGGCTGTTACAGGACACTAAAAGTTTCTGCTGTTTGAGGTTCTGAATGAATTTTTAAAAAATATTTTTAGTTGTAGATGGACACAATATCGTTATTTATTTATTTATTTATTTTAGTTTTAGTTAGTTTGTTTGTTTTTTTATGTGGTGCTGGGGATCGAACCCAGGGCCTCATGCATGCTAAGCAAGCACTCTACCACTGAGTCACAACCCTACCCCCTATCCCCAAATGATCTTTAATAAGCCCTTTATTGCCTCTGGACATAGGGGTATTATCTCTTATGTGAAAAGAGAGAGGGATTCTTTAAGATTATTTAAATTGGGACTGCACTTTTCACCCATCCAATTTTCCCTTCAGTGGCTCATACTTTAGGGTTTATGTCACATTCTAATAGAGGTCGACATAATGGTCCTAGTGGTCCCAACTTCCTCATGATGGAAGCCTGAAGTTTTGAAAGTAAATTTCTCCCCATAAAAGGGGTAGGGCACTCTGGGGTCATCAGAAATGTATGAGAATCCCATCCCACTCACAACTCAGTGGGGGAGTAAACTTTCCAGTAATAGGCCATCCAGATACCCCTTGCACCATTATAGTATCAGAGGAAAGAGGTCCAAGATAAGAGGTAAGTACAGAAAAACTGGTGCCAGTGACCAAGAGAAAACTGGCCTCTTGTCTCCCTATGGAGAAGCATATCCTGGACTCATGTATGGTGACAGGAGTTATGTGAGCCAGTAAAATCAACCCTGGGCCCCATCAGGCCTGTGTGGAGGAATCTGGCCTCGAGGACCTATGCACTTGAGGTCAGTCACTACACCAATGATTGCCTTGACATTTAGGGCAGGGCCCCAGAGGTGGCTATTTGGCTTGTGGGCATTTCTGTTTGAAAAGTCTCTCTGTTCTCCACAATGGAAACAAGTCCTTTTGTGGCTCCAGGCACATTTCATTTTCTTCTTTTGTCACCTAGGAAGCTTACTCCTTTTAGGGGCAAAACCAGCACTTCAGTTTTTTTTTCTGTCTTTATTCTTTCTTTCCTTCTTTTCTTCTTGGTCTCTATTATAAAAACTGGAAGTTGAAAGCCAGAGGATATCATCTAAGGATTGATCAGGCAATTTCCAATGACTATTGGGTGCTGACTGAATGTTAAATTTCTTCTTTAAAAGAGGAAGCCCTTTGTGGATTCAGGATCCACGGTGGTGTGTTTTCTCATTGCCTCCCTGAGTTTCTCCTTGAAAATAGTAGGACATTCCCAAAGGCCTTGTATAATCTGAGATACCTTGGAATAGTTAATGGGCTTTTGCTTGATTCTCTTGAAGGCCTCAAGGATTAACATCTGGAAATGTCTAATTTTCCAGGCATCTTGCTCATCATTCAGATCCCAATAAAGATTGTTTCTGAGAACTGCCTGTCCTCCAGATAGATAATCAGGTTTGCTTCTAGTTTGTGCTGCTGAGGCATGTGCAAATTGTTCAGCTGCTTTTAGGGTGGCCTCTTTCTCATTAAAGGTTAAAGTTTGTTTAAGTAATAGCATAATATCTTTCCAGGTGAGGTCAAACACCTGGCATGAGTTCTGAAATACCTCAATATATTTATCTGGATCCTCTAAAAATCTCCTCAAATCCATCTAGATCTATTTTAAGTCTTGGAGGGAGAAAGAGTTATGTACTTTAACTGTCCAAATTCTCCCCATGGCATCTCCTGGAGGGATAGTATATTTGATCTCTCTTTGGGGACAGATGAAGGAGGGCCAAGGTATGAAGAACAGGAGGGCTGCTGATGAATATTAGCAGGGGATGGAGGTTTAGGGGGGGCCTTGATTCCTTTACTCAGTAGGTGATTCCTTAAGGTCTTCACCTTTCTAGGTAGTGACTATAGTTGATTCTAATTTATATTGTTGGCATATTTTGGGTTTCTCTATAGGCAAAGAAAGCCTGAACATAGGAAACTTCAGTCCGTTTTCTTTCCCTTTTGCAAAATCTATCAAGCTGTAAAATGTATACGTATTACTTCCCTCTGGTAACCAGGATTGTCCATCAGGAAGTTTGTATTGAGGTCAGGCCTGGCAGCAGAAAAACATTAGGCACTTTTTCTTGAGTGTCTGTGGGCCAAACTTATTCCAATTTTTCAGTATTCAGGCTACTGGTGAACCAAGCAATACCGTAGAGAGTGAAGCTCCCATCTGAGTGAGGACAAACATAAACAAAAACAAAACTCAGGTGCACACACCAGAGTAAACTGTTCATGTTACCAGGGATGTCACCTAATTTTGAGGTTCAATATGGTCCAGAAAACCTGTATCTCTCCATCCAATTTTGTCAAATTTATTTCTGGTTTCCATTGGCAAAGTGCTAGGAGTCCCAGTTTGCCCTGTGTTAGAAACCCAGTATAATTCATATTTAAGGGTGTTACTCATCTTCTCCCATCACTATAAACTCCTAATTATGAAAAACCCACAATGAAAGAAAAAAAAATGCACATTTTTTGCTTATATCATTGCCCTGTGGACTAAAGATATATCTGGAGGGTAAGGGGACATCTAGTGGTTGTAAGGCACATAATGCTCTTTTCCCAAAGGGGTTCATGAAAGGGATTCATAAAAAAAAAAAAAAAAAAAAACCTCCCTCTGTCATAGGAAAGCAGGGAGTTGAAATTCCAAACCTCAGTTCTTGTGTTTTGTCAAAAGAAGATTTAAAGTCACACACCAAAATTCATGCAAGCAAACTTATTAGAAGTAAAAATTAACTTAAAAGAAAAGTGAGGCTTAAGAAAAAAACACTCTGAAGAAAGAGTGTGGGTCCTCTTCAGGCAAAGACTAAAAAAGAAGACAATGCTGCCCCTCCCCAACTTTATTACTGTTTGATGTTTAACAGGAGAACTGGAGACCACCTCTGTACTCTTTGCCAATGAGGTGTTCAACTCCACCTTCATGTCAGGCAGTGGAGTTTTTCAACTTAGTTGGTCCCCTCCAGAATTGTCACAGTGGCCATCCTGTTTAGGGGGCTTCATCTACAAGTCAGTTCCATGTTAATGTGGGCACTGCGGTTAATAGCTGGCCAGAAGTTACCTTAGTGCACCTAAGCTACTAAAGGAATCTTCCTTCCCACATAAAGGAAACACCTTTAGCCATAATTCTTAGCTTCATGTCAACATCAATGGACCTTATCAAGGTTAGCCCATTGATTCTTTATTCTTTACGTATTTCCCAATTAGCTCCTTTTTCTTCTGTTTATTTTCTACAAATTAACTACCAAACTTTGCTTTCTTGTTTACTATAGAAGAAATTTAAAGAAGAACCATAAAGTAGTTTAAAGAACACTTGGACCTTGCCTGCATTTCACTGCTACTAACATTCCCCAGCCCTCGAAAACTGGAGACGCTTAATCATCCAAAGAATAAAGGGTGAAGTCAAATCAATAGCTATTTCCTGCTGATTAGGGGCATAGGACTATAGAGGAGGTATCTCCAATGCTTGCTCCAATTTGTCATTGAAATGCTTCAGATTATGAGAAAGATCTATCCAAGGGGCCATAGTAATTTTCTGGCTTAGTAGAAACAGATTGTAAAGCCATCTGGAGGCAGATGTCATATGAACAAACCAAGAAGATATAAGTATTGGAGAAAGACTGATACAACAATAAACATAGCAACATCAAAATTCACTAATAATATGATAATGACTGTAAATATCAGCAGTTTCTTCCACCAGAAAATGTTAGAAAACCATGATCTCCAAAGTAGACCCCATGGGGCTGGGGCTGTAGCTCAGTGGTAAAGTGCTTGCCTTGCATGCATGAGGCACTGGGTTCAATCCTCAACACCACATAAAAATAAATAAAGAGTGTGTGTTCACCTGCAACTAAAAATATATAATATATATGTATATATATATAAACAATTTAAAAAGAAAAGTGGACCCCATGATGAAACAGGTGAAAACATAGCATCTACTTGAAAATTACATCTTTAAGGATTTTAGTTACATTGTCAGACTGGTCAGGAATGTAAACACAACATTTAGTCTGGAAAATGGCACAAATGCCACCCTGAGCTATAGTGAAAACAACCAAAGGCATCAGTTTTCTAATGGGTAATATGAATTGTAATGTATTCTGCTGTCATATAGAACAAATTAGAATAAAAAATTTAAAAAGGAAGAAGAAGGAAAAATAACTCTTTCAGCATCATAGAGAGTTTTGGGGTATAATTCGTTAGTGCTTCCATGTGTCAATTCTGTTCTATAGACTAATCGGAGGAATAAATATCAAAGTTATACAATTAAACCAGTGAAAAACCGATTTAGGAAAATTCTTAGGTCTCAAATTGACTCAGAACAAACTTGTGACTTGGACAGTGTCTTTTGTTATACTTATTAGACATTAATGCATAAGAACAATTTTTTAATCACCTTCCAGTTTTACTTACTTTTGGGAAACTAAAACAAATTTACATGTTAAGTTACATTTTTTAAAAGTCTTTTTTTTCTTTTCTTTTCCTTTTTTTTTTTTAATGTCCAATTGTGGGTGTGTTTTGGTTATATTTTCCTGCCAAGTGTTTAAGACCAATTTGGTCAAAAATTGATTTTTCTGATTTGCTGTTAAGTGTCAGCTGAGATGTGTCAGGAATTATTCTTAGGAACTTGTGAGAAGCCTTCTAGCTCCTTAAGCTTTCCTCTACCAGTTGTGCCTTCTGCCAGGATGGTCAGGGCCTTGCCAAACATATGTGGCTTCCCTTGGAAGCATCAGGGACATATCCTTTTCCAAAGACCCTCCTTTTTGCAGAATGTGAACAGGTTGACCTCCTGCTTTCCAGGGTCTCCACGATACCCCTGATTGAGAGGTCAGGGAACTTCCCAGACTTGCAGGACATTTAGAGAAGTTCCATTATTCCCCGAGTTCCAGCTGACCTTAGAGGGCAATAGCCAAAATATTGGCTGAGTTTTCCTTGGCCCTTTTACTTCCTTCACTTTGGTCTCAAAGTTTGGATTTTAAGCATCCAGCAGGCCAGTTCCACCATTCTTGAAATGGAAGTGATATGCTAGTATCAGTACTAGAATTCAGCTTGTTATTCTATCTTTCCTGTAGGAGATAACTAATTGTCTTAAATTAACTCAGGTTGTTCTGTTAAAAGTAGTACTTGTGTGAAATACTAACAGGCAACAGTTGTAAATTTTTACAAGGAAAAGATAAAATGAAGTCAACAAGAGTTTTAACATATTCAATTTGTATAATAATTTTGAACCAAGAAACATAATCTCTAATAGCACTAAGGTATATGTGATATCTAATTAGCCCCTAAAAGACCCATTAATTTGTGAACTCAATTAATTGTAAAATTCTTTACAGGTTTTGTTTTTTTGAAAACTCTCTTACAATCTTAAATACCTTTTATAATTTACCAAAATCATCATGTAATTTTGTATTATGACCCTTTTTTATTTTGGGATCACAGTTAACTTTACAACAAAAATTTATCCTTTGAACACAACTTTAAGTGATCTTGAGTCTCTCTACTTTGAAATTATCTTAACATGGAACAAGGTGAGAGGCAGAGTCCTAATTCCCATGAGGCAGGGCTCTTGGCAAATCTTTGGTGAATTGTTCTATTTCTGAAGCTGATCCCTGCCTCTTTCTTAAATATCATTTTACAAAGTTTACACATATTGTTTCCTGAAGCTATGAGTGTTAGCTAGCATAATATAGCATTACATCTGAAAATGAATCAAACAAAAGTTAAGAGAGCTTTTAACACTCTCTTTGTGGAAAAAGTGGCAAATTGCTTTCATGTTTTACAGTATTATATTAACCTTTAAACAGATCAGGCTCTCATTATCTTTTAAAAATATGTTTAACTTTTTTAACCACAGTATAAAAAGTAACATGAAATTTTACATATCTCTTATTGATAACAGGTCCAGTAACAGAAGATTCAATGATATAAATTAATGCCCAATTAAATTCATTATTTTTAAACGTCTAAAATTACCATTACTGACAACTCTAGTTTGGAGAACACTCGCTTGATAAAATGCTCTTTTAAACCTCATACTTTAAAGACTTGTGTACCTGGAAGATAAAAATATATTTAGTTTTTAAATAAGTCAGTAATTGCATCATAATTACATTGATGTTTATATTAACTGAGTTTAGTATTTAAAGGAAAATTTGGATGCTGTTATGTAGTGCAATACTCTAAAATAATAGTTGTTGTTCAACCAGAGTTGTACAAACCCTAATTTCTTAAGACCAGTTACAAGAAGAAAAAATGTAACAGACACAAGAGATTATCTTTGATAGATAAGAGCAAGTGTATATCTTAAGAAATCCTTATTATGTTAACACATTACATTAAAATATGGGTTATACCAGTATATTAACATTTGACCTTGGGGGAAAAGCTTGAATAGCTTTAACTGATTGTGCTACTATGTAAAGAACCAAATTAGTTACACACAAACTTTTTGAAATTTACCCTTCACTTACATATACGCTCTTTTTTTTTTAAAGAGAGAGAGAGAGAGAATTTTAATATATTTTTTTTTTTTTTTAGTTTTTGGCGGACACAACATCTTTGTTTTTATGTGGTGCTGAGGATCGAACATGGGCGGCACGCATGCCAGGCGAGCACGCTGCCGCTTGAGCCACATCCCCAGCCCACATATACACTCTTGATCATTTACTCAGACCCTCTTATTCTCTTACCTAGATGTATTACAACTTTACCACTCAAAGACTTTTTTTTACCCAGATATATTTTCTTTACCCTTTTACTAAATATATTTTCATACCTAAAACCTTCTCATGTCTCTTTCCTAGCTGTTGATCTCTCTCTCTCTCTTTTTAATTTACTCAAAATCCACCCGTGTAAAATTTCTCAATTTAGGCAAATTTTTCCAATTTAAGAAGATGAAATACTTGGTTTTATTTAGTTTTTTTTTTTTTTAACTGAAACTAGCTTGTTTTTTTTTTCCTTGCATGTAGAACAATACATGAAAGTAGAATTTCAACCCTTAATCATCTTGCTTTTAGTGAAGACCAGAAATAAAGTAATCTCAAACTGTCTTCCCAGTGATTGACAATTTAATGAAACACATTTATCAATGTTTATTCTATTTATATTAAATCCAATTTACACATTTTAAACTTAGGTTATCCATGGTTAACATTTTCTGTTGAAGAAAAATCTTTTCTGTTGAAGAAAAATCTTATAAGAAGCAGAGGACATTACAAGTAAAACATTGGCTGATCACCTAAGTGAGGGAAAAACATATGGATTAGAGATTTTTTTAAAATTCTTATTATTGGTTTTTCTTTTTCTTTTTTTAAAGAGAGAGTGGGAGAGAGAGAGAGAGAGAGAGAGAGAGAGAGAGAGAGAGAATTTTTTAATATTTATTTTTTAGTTATCGGCAGACACAACATCTTTGTTTGTATGTGGTGCTGAGGATCGAACATGGGCGGCACGCATGCCAGGCGAGCGCGCTACCGCTTGAGCCACATCCCCAGCCCCATATTATTGGTTTTTCAAAACATTACATAGTTCTTGACATGGATTAGTGATTTTAAAAACATCTTTATTTTTTTTATATCTAATCATTTTGGAAGTGAACTGAAACTCATTTGGATCCAATTGTTTAAAATTTATTTATGAGCACTCGTTTATATGTCAATTTTGCAACCATGTAAATGATAGATAGACATAAGTACACATGTAGACACAGCACAAAAATAAAACGTGTGCACACATGGACATAAAAATCAACAGAAAACAAAGATTTTAGTCTTTTTTTTTTTCAGGTATGACTTCCACAGGTAGGATACAAAAGAGCTATGAAGGTTTATTATACAACTTTTAGAAATTAAAATATAGTCTGTGTAGTTAGGAACATTGGTAGAGTCTGTCTGCCAATGCTGCAATTAAAGGTTCATCTGGCCACTCATCCTTCATGAAGGCAGATTTATTCCAACCATTACCACTGTTTATTTTCCTGCTTAGGACTCTATAAAGGAGAATGCCTCTTTCTTTTTCTAGTGTATTTGTGAGTTAACCCTTAAATAGCTGACCACTGAATAAAAACAGCAGAAAGGAAAACAGAGGGCAATAAACTTCAATTAGACAAAACAAGACTGATTCAGGAGAGATGAATTCA
This sequence comes from Callospermophilus lateralis, assembly GCF_048772815.1. NCBI lineage: Eukaryota > Metazoa > Chordata > Mammalia > Rodentia > Sciuridae > Callospermophilus > Callospermophilus lateralis. Next base: position 87,512,879 of record NC_135311.1, on the reverse strand, counting down.
TCATTTTAAAAAAACAACTTGAGATCAGAAAAAGATAAAAAATTTTAAAATGACACAGCCTTAATTACACACAGAGCAACTTTATCAGGCCAGCATGCACTTTTGGATCAGATTACAGTCAGCCCAGATCCATTTTTCTTTCCTGTGCATTTCTGGAGAGAAGAGAAAAGCATTTAGGAGGGAATTATTGAAAGAGCAGAATCCCAAAGTACGAGAACAGTGAAAACAGTCTTGTATATTCCATAACAGCTTGGATTTAAAGCAACACTTCTTTTCTCCAGTCTCAAATCAGTTTGGCCACTTGTTTATGTAGCTTCCATTCCAGATCAGGATATCAAACAGGCAGCTAAGGAGCAAGAAAAGCTGCCATTTTGATCATAAGAGTCAAAAAGCTATGTATAGAGCACTTTTGACCATTATTTTCCTAGTCCCCTGGAAATATATATATATATATATATATATATATATATATATATATATATATATATATATATATATATATATATAGTTTCCTCTTCCATGAGTGACCCTGGAAAAGGCTGAAGCCTGCCGGACTATCCACTCCTACCAGTGTGGCTTAAAACCGTGTGAGGGAATACTTCCCTTCTGTAAGATAAAGTCAGACTCTGTAAATACCCCAGGCGTCCATCAGCACTTGATGTCCAAAAAAGAGATGGATGTATGAAGACATCTCTCTCAGATGCGTCATTCTAAACTTGGGGAAGTAACCCTTAATCCTTTTGCATACCATTTTAAGAGTAGCTTAAGCTGGATGTTGAAAAGTGGAGGCGGGGAGTAGAGGTTTTGTGTCACCAGGTTGGAAACATAGCAAATAGACACAGGATAAATGCCACAAAAAGAACAATGATCATAGTAGACAAAGATGGTGACTTAAGTACCCTCTTAAGTCACCTGGTGATAGACTAACAAAAGATTGTATAATGCCCATTCCTAAAGTGAGTCAGGTATATGCCATAAGACAACAGCCACAACAGTGAAGATAATCTCTTTGCCTCTGTAGTGTCCCTGCTCAAAATCAAAAAGATGCTGCAAAAAGCAAGATAGAGTATAAGTCTGCATGCCACCCAAAAGAGAAAAAGTGTTACTAGAGTAGCGGACTACATAAAAAGCTAAGAAAATGCAAAAGGATGATATAAGACAAAGAGAGCACAAGGGCATGACATATATATACTGAGGAGTTTTTAGCAGAGGAAAATGTACACAGAGAAGTCCAAGGCAAAAGGCAAGAATATCACAGACTGTTAGACACCATCTCAACCAAAGCTGGGCGGTGAACAAGTGTAAATAACTGTCCTGTAGTTGGTTCTTCATCTGAATCACAGCACCAAATAATATGTTACAGGAAAACAAGGAGTTGAAATTCGAATCCTAGGTGCTTGTGTTTTGACAAAAGAAGATTTAAAGTCAGACACCAAAAGTCATGCAAGAGAACTTTATTAGAAGTGAAAGTGAGGTGAAAATAAAGTAAAAGAAAAATGAGTCTTAAGAAAAAAGTACTTTCTTTTTTTTTTTTTTGAATTTTTTAATATTCATTTTTTTTTTTAGTTCTCGGCGGACACAACATCTTTGTTTGTATGTGGCGCTGAGGATCGAACCTGGGCCGCACGCATGCCAGGCAAGTGCACTACCGCTTGAGCCACCTCTCCAGCCCCAGAAAAAAGTACTTTCAAGGAAGAGAATGGGCTGACTCCAAGCAGAGAACGACAAAGGAGACAATGCTGTCCCACATTTTTATTACTGTTTATTAATTTTATTAATATTTACCAGAATTGAGGACCTCCTTCTGTACTCTTTGCCAGTCAGGTGTTCAACTCCTTCTTCATGTCCGGCAGTGGAGTTTTTTAACTTAGTTGGTCCTCTCCAGAACTGTCATGGTGGCCATCCTACTTAGGAGGGCTTCATCTACAAGTCAGTCCCATGTTAATGTGGGCACTGGGGTCAACAGCTGCTCAGAAGTTACCTTAGTGCACTTGAGCAACTAAAGGAATCTTCCTTTCCAGATAAATGGAGACACCTTTAGCCATAATTCCTAGCTTCATGTCAATATCAATGAACCCCATCAAGAGTTAGTCCCATTAATCATTTTCACTTGACATATTTCTCAGTTCGCTCCTTTTGCTTCTGTTTATTTTCTACAAATTAACTACCACCCTTTGCTTTCTTGTCTACTTCGGAAGTAGTTTAAAGAAGGACCCTAAAGTAATTTAAAGAACACTGGTGACCTTGCCTGCATTTTACTGCTCATTGCTAGCTACTATCTAACACCTCTTGTAGCTTAAAGAAAACATATTAAGCACATCTAAGCACAGAAACAGTAATGGGGAGAGTCTAAACAGACTAGTGAAGCCCTACTATGTGAACAAAAGGAACCTAGACATTTTCTTACTAATCATCCCATGTTCTTCTCTATGCCCTAGAGTCTGAACCACTAGTGTCTAGTTGGTGAGGGAGGGGGAGCATCCACAAGGGAATGGATGTGAGGGAGTGTTGCACAGCCCACATGGAGGTAAGTGTCATTGGCTTTTTCCCTCAGTTCCGCTTATTGAACAATTACTCTAGAACCCCTTAGGGTGGTCAGTAGCAGGGTCCATGTACACGTATACAGTGTTACAATATAATTTGGCCAATAACATTCCCTTATATATTTTTCCGGTTTTCCATCTCTTCTCCCTCCCTCTGATACTTTTCTTCTACTCTACTTTTCTTCTTCCTTCATGCTGCATATTAGGCAAACACTCTCCCACTGAGATACACCTCCAGCCCTTCCCTTTGATTTTCATGAGATCCCCCACCTCCCAACTTTCTTTACCTTTTTCCTCTCAAGCTTTCATATATGAGAGAAAATATATGATCCTTAACATTCAGAGTCTGGGTTATTTAACACAATGATTTCAAGTTCCTTCCAAGTTTTCCATTGATTTTTATGTCCATATGTGCACACATGTTTTATTTGTGTGCTGTGTCAACATGGGTACTCTTGTCTATCACTTACATGGTTGTAAAATTGATATAAATGAGTGCTCATGAATACATTTTAAAAAATTGGATCACTTGACACAAAATGATTAGAGATAAAAAATAAAGATATCTTTTTATTGATTGATTGATTTTTTAAAAAAATAAATGACAGGAGAATGCATTACAATTCTTATTATACATATACAGCACGATTTTTCATATTTATAATTGTAAATAAAGTATGTTGACATCAATTCGTGTCTTCATACATGTACTTTGGATAATGATATCTATCACATTCCACCATCCTTGCTAACCCCCGCCCCCTCTCTTTCCTTCCCACCCCTATCTAGAATTCATCTATTCCTCCCATGCTCCCCCTCCCTACCTCACTATGAATCAGCCTCCTTATATCAGAGAAAACATTTGGCATTTGTTCTTTAGGGATTGGCTAACTTCACTTAGCATTATCTTCTCCAACGCCATCCATTTACCTGCAAATGCCATGATTTTGTTCTCCTTTATTGCTGAGTAAAATTTCATTGTGTATATATGCCACATTTTTTTTTTTAATTCATTCATCTACTGAAGGGCTTCTAGGTTGGCTCCACAGTTTAGCTATTGTGAATTGTGCTGCTATAAACATTGATTTGGCTGTGTTCCTGTAGTATACAAAGACATCTTTAAAATCACTAACCCATGTATTTTTCCCCTTTAGGTGATCAGCCAGTGATTTACATGTAATGTCCTCTGCTTCTTATAGGGTTTTTCTTCAACAGAAAAAAATGGTTTAAAATGTTAACCAAACTTGATTTTCATGGGTAACGTAAGTTTAAAATGTGTAAGTCGGATTTAATATATATAGAATAAACATTGATAAATGTGTTTCAATAAATTGTCAGTCACTGGGAAGACAGTTTGAGATTACTTTATTTCTGGGTCTTCACTAAAAGCAAGATGATTAAGGGTTGAAATGCTACTTTCATGTACATGCAAAAAAAAAAAAAAAAAGCTAGTTTCAGTTAAAAAAAGAAAACCAAGTATTTCATTTTCTTAAATTGGAAAAATTTGCCTAAATTGAGAAATGTCATATGGGTGATTTTTGTGTAAATTAAAAAAAAAGAGGTCAACAGCTAGGAAAGAGACATGAGAAGGTTTTAGGTATGAAAATATATTTAGTAAAAGGATAAAGAAAATATTTCTGGGTAAAAAGTCTTTGGGTGGTAAAGTTGTAATACATCTAGTTAAAAGATAAGAGGGTCTGGGTAAATGATCAAGAGCATATATATAAGTGAAGGGTAAATTTCAAAAAGTTTGTGTGTAACTAATTTGGTTCTAGTAGCACAATCAGTTAAAGCCATTCAATCTCTTCCCCCTAAGGTCAAATATTAATGTACTGCTATAAGCCATATTTTAATGTAATGTGTTAATATAACAAGGATTTCTTAAGATACACACTTGCTCTTATCTATCAAAGATAATCTCTTGTGTCTGTTACATTTTTTCTTCTTGTAACTGGTCTTAAGAAATTAGGGTTTGTACAACTCTGGTTGAACAACAACTATTATTTTAGAATATTGCACTCCATTACAGCAACCAAATTTTTCTTTAAATGCAAAACTTGGATAATATAAAAACATCAATGTAATTATGATGCAATTACTGACTTATTTTAATACTAAATATATTTTTATCTTCCAGGTACACAAGTCTTTAAAGTATGAGGTTTAAAAGAGCATTTTATCAAGCGAGTGTTCTCCAAACTAGAGTTGTCAGTAATGGTAATTTTAGACGTTTAAAAATAATGAATTTAATTGGGCATTAATTTATATCATTGAATCTTCTGTTACTGGACCTGTTATCAATAAGAGATATGTAAAATTTCATGTTACTGTGGTTAAAAAAGCTAAACATATTTTTAAAAGATAATGAGAGCCTGATATGTTTAAAGGTTAATATTGTGAAACATGAAAGCAATTTGCCACTTTTTCCACAAAGAGAGCTTAAAAGCTCTCTTAACTTTTGTTTGATTCATGTTTCAAATGTAATGCTATATTATGCTAGCTAACACTCATATAGCCTCAGGAAACAATATGTGTAAACTTTGTAAAATGATATTTAAGAAAGAGGCAGGGATCATCTTGAGAAATAGAACAATTTACCAAAGATTTGCCAAGAGCCCTGCCTCATGGGAATTAGGACTCTGCCTCTCACCTTGTTCCATGTTAAGATAATTTCAAAGTAGAGAGACTTAAGATCACTTAAAGTTGTGTTCAAAGGATAAATTTTTGTTGTAAAGTTAACTGTGATCCCAAAATAAAAAAGGGACATAATACAAAATTAAATATGATTTTGGTAAATTATAAAAGGTATTTAAGATTGTAAGAGAGTTTTTTTGTTGTTACTGTTTTTTTTACATGATAATATTGTTTATTATGTGAATTTTTTACAATACAACAAAAAGTACAGAAATGCATTATATGGATACAGCTAGATGCAGAATGGTGACTTTTTTTTTTTTCTTTAAGAGGCCATGATGCCCATTTCTAATAAAATAAAGAGACTGCATATAGGTAGAAACAGGTTGGTCATTAGCTTCACAATTTGCCTAGAAATGATCTATAAATGGATTTTCCCCCTGCTAATTACCATAAAATGTTAAAAGGGAGTTAAAGGAAAGTTTCCTTGTTGATCCTACCATATGAAAGATGCTATATTCTATTTTAGCAGGGCAAATATATGGAAAATAACTAAATTAAATGTTATTACAAAAATGAAGCAGTAATGAGATTCTGGCTAAAGAGGGCACTAAATGAGAATAATACATATTTAAAGAATCCAGAACAAACAAAAAAGAGGGTGTTATAAAAAAGCTCTAGGTGCACTGTAAGCATATAGGTTTTTTTTTTCCATGTGTATTTTTAAACAATGAAAATGTTAAGCAATAGGGTCAACTGTGCTAGACTAAATTACGTTATTGTATAGGCTGCACTGAATAGAACCTTTATATTATAATTATCATAGAGAAGCATAGTTTGCATCATATTATATCAATTTATCCTCGATGAAAACCTTCCAGTGTCCTTTTATTTTGGAATATCCTGTAAACAATCAAACTATCAGAATATGATTGTACAACAGTAAAATGTTCTCTTGCATTAAATTGAAGACATCTTTTTAATAAAAATTTTAAAAATGTAGAAAGGTACTTAGAGCTGTTACTTTCTAAGTATACAACATCCTAGACAATTCAAGGCATCTTAATCTCCATCAAGAACAACAACAACAAAAAATTTTTGTCATGCTGTCAAATCCATCATTATGGATAAAACTGGTGCAAATTGGTTAAACAGATCCAACAAACACTGATGTCCAAACTGGCATATTGGCAACTAAAAGGTAACTGGTGGTCAATAGAGAGTTTAAAAGATCTTCCCTTTCTTCTTGTTTTTTTTTCCCCCAAGGTCTTCGAAGGGTTCTGTTGTCCTAAAATACGTTGTTGAGCTTCCCAGTTTGCTTTCTCCTCCTCAAACTGATGACATTTTTCTTCTAATTCCTTATGTTGGGCTTCTAAATTCTTTTTCATTTGCTCATGGCGTCGCTGCAGCTCAGCTTTGTCATGTCCCCTCGCCAGCAAGGAAGACACGACACAGGATTCTTCTTTCAGCAGTTTATTCAGGACCCTTGAAGCATGGTGAAAAAACTCTCTCTCTCCCAGTCTGCACTAGCTTAAATCCCTCGCCCAGCCAACGCACTTGTGCCACGTGGGAAAAACTGACTGGTACACGAAAGCGGAAACAAGTCAGAGCTCAGCTCTACAGCCTTACAAGGAGTTGTTTACTTCAACAACTCCAACTGCCAAGAAAGCGGAAGAAGGAGACCCACCATTTTTAGGGTGTGGTCGCTGGCTCCCTACATAGCTTCAGAGTCCTTCATTTTTTTTTTAACTTTTTCTTTGACTTTCATTTCAAACACCTGCTCCATATTCATTTCCATCTTCTTCATCTTGGCTACATGCACTCTCCTTTCTTCTTCCATTTGTGCCAGAGGGCTCTTTGTAAGCTGCCCTTTATTCTTATTGTTATGAACTCCATTATAAGTCACAGCTGCCAGTTTTATGCTTCTGTAGTTCTCATAGTGTACATTATTAGTAACATCTTTCAAGTCCTGCATGTGTGTTCTTATCAACATATTTCTTAGAATTGTAAAATCACAATGTTCACCATTTTTAAGTTCAGCCACACCCTGACTCTTGCCATTCAATTCAATGATAGTATTACTACCTACCATAGCAAGAGGTAAATGGTCCTTTATCTTTTTAACCAGCTTATTTTCTTCTTCATTTTCTGTTTCTGGAAATTCATATATTTTAATTTTATGTTCTTGAATTTCTTTCATTATCTGTTTTTGAAACTGTTGGCATTCCTCCGGTGTGAGTGGGTCTGCGTTGGCAATAAGTGGGATGATATCCACTTTTTCATGCAAACGCTTCCAATGTCCAATGGTTTAAGTCCATGTCCTGAAGGAGCAACGAAGTATAAACAGCACTGCACTCTGTTATCGGGCATCTGACATCTGTTCACTCGAGATTCTGCGTTTAGGTAATCCTCAAATATACTATCAATGTAGTCAATAACGGGCTGCCAGCAATTACGATTATCCACTACATCTCCAAATCCTGGGGTATCAACTATTGTGAGCAGCAACTGAACACCACCTTCTTTAATTGGATTGTTCAATTTTTTACCAAATTGTTCTTAAACACCTGACAGGAAAATATAACCAAAACACAGCCACAAAGAGAGAGACTTTTTAAAAATGTAACTTAACATGTAAATTTGTTTTAGTTTCCCAAAAGTAAGTAAAACTGGAAAGTGATTAAAAAAATGTTCTTATGCATTAATGTCTAATAAGTATAACAAAAGACACTGTCCGAGTCACAAGTTTGTTCTGAGTCAATTTGAGAGCTAAGAATTTTCCAAAACCTGTTTTTCATTGGTTTGATTATCTAACTCTGATATTTATTCCTCCGATTAGTCTATAGAACAGAATTGACACATGGAAGCACTAACGAATTATACCCCAAAACTCTCTATGATGCTGAAAGAGTTATTTTTCCTCCTTCTTCCTTTTTAAATTTTTTATTCTAATTTGTTCTATATGACAGCAGAATGCATTACAATTCATATTACCCATTAGAAAACTGATGCCTTTGGATGTTTTCACTATAGCTCAGGGTGGCATTTGTGCCATTTTCCAGACTAAATGTTGTGTTTACATTCCTGACCAGTCTGACAATGTAACTAAAATCCTTAAAGATGTAATTTTCAAGTAGATGCTATGTTTTCACCTGTTTCATCATGGGGTCCACTTTTCTTTTTAAATTGTTTATTTATATATATTTAGTTGCAGGTGAACACACACTATCTTTATTTATTTTTATGTGGTGTTGAGGATTGAACCCAGTGCCTCATGCATGCAAGGCAAGCACTTTACCACTGAGCTACAGCCCCAGCCCCATGGGGTCTACTTTGGAGATCACGGTTTTCTGACATTTTCTGGTGGAAGAAACTGCTGATATTTACAGTCATTATCCTATCATTGGTGAATTTTGATGTTGCTATGTCTATCATTGTATCAGTCTTTCTCCAATACTTATATCTTCTTGGTTTGTTCATATGACATCTGCCTCCCAGATGGCTTTACAATCTGTTTCTACTAAGCCAGAGAATTACCATGGCCCCTTGGATAGATCTTACTCATAATCTGAAGCATTTCACTGACAAATTGGAGCAAACATTGGAGATACCTCCTCTATAGTCCTATGCCCCTAATCAGCAGGAAATAGCTATTGATTTGATTTCATCCTTCATCTTTGGATGATTCAAGGTCTCCAGTCTTGGGGGGGGGGATGTTAGTAGCAGTGAAATGCAGGAAAGGTCACAAGTGTTCTTTAAATTACTTTAGGGTTCTTCTTTAAATTTCTTCTATAGTAAACAAGAAAGCAAAGTTTGGTAGTTAATTTGTAGAAAATAAACAGAAGAAAAAGGAGCTAATTGGGAAATACGTAAAGAATAAAGAATCAATGGGCTAACCTTGATAAGGTCCATTGATGTTGACATGAAGCTAAGAATTATGGCTAAAGGTGTCTCCTTTATGTGGGAAGGAAGATTCCTTTAGTAGCTTAGGTGCACTAAGGTAACTTCTGGCCAGCTATTAACCGCAGTGCTCACATTAACATGGACTTGTAGATGAAGCCCCCTAAACAGGATGGCCACTGTGACAGTTCTGGAGGGGACCAACTAAGGTAGAAAAACTCCTGCCTGGCATGAAGGAGGAGTTGAACACCTGATTGGCAAAGAGTACAGAGGTGGTCTCCAGTTCTCCTGTTAAACATTAAATAGTAATAAAGTTGGGGAGGGGCAGCATTGTCTTCCTTTTCAGTCTTTGCCTAAAGATGACCCACACTCTTTCCTCAGAGTGCTTTTTTCTTAAGCCTCACTTTTCATTAAGTTAATTTTCACTTCTAATAAACTTCTCTTGCATGACTTTTTGTGAGTGACTTTAAATCTTCTTTTGTTAAAACACAAGAACTGAGGTTTGGAGTTTCAGCTTCCTGCTTTTCTGTGATAGCAGTACTGCACAAAACAATGAAATCTCACTGGTTTTATTTCATAAATGCATCAGAACTGTAATTAAGTTTGGTGGTTACTAATTTGACTCAATTCTCTTTGTAGCACATACTGTCTGTCTTTAATATGACTATAAGTACAAGTTTAGCCTACACTTTTTTTTTCTCCTTCTCTTAAGGTTTACATTTTGTACTTTGACAATCATCTAGACCAAGAATATGATTTTGTACACTCTATGAGCCAGGCCTAGGAGAATTTTTTGGTTAGATAGGTAAAACAGACTCCTAATGAGGTAATCCTCTTAAAAATCTCCTGAAAACCCTCACAACAATTCCCAGACATATGAGTTGACAACCACATAAAGAACACTTCACAGGTTTTACTTCCATCTCTCTACATCTGATTTTTTTTCTCTTTCCTCTAAATCTGTATACATACTTTTTTTTTCAGAGGCAATGCTGGGCTCTTGCCTTTTACTATTTCTGTCCACTGTTATCAGTGATTTAGTCTTATTTCTCTTAAGGAATCAGAAAAAAAAAATCTGAGAAGCAGGAGTTGTCAAGGAAACCAAAGCCAATAGCTCTGGAAGTTCCTGAAGGAAGCAATTCCTCTGAGACAGATAAAATACACAGTCTGATTTGAGAGGATAGGAAGAAAATACGCCAGAAGATTCCAGGTCAATGAGATGAAAAGGAAAAGATAAAATGCAGCATTTATAAGTGAAACTATTTTTAGATCACTAACAAAGGCTTGGAGCAAGAGAATTAAAACAAGAATTTTTTTTTTTCAGAAAACATATAAGGAACAACAATTTGGTATATAAAGAATTAGAAGGTATAAATAAGTAAGGGTCAGGACATGTGCTTATTGGCTCTTTGGATCTGTTTTTCAAAATTTATTTTTAACTTGAATTTGTTATATATGACAGCAGAATGCATTATGATTCATATAACACACATAGAGCACAATTTTTCATATCTGTGGTTGTACACAAAGTAGAGTCACGCCATTCATGTCTTTATACATGTGCTTAGGGTAATGATGTCCAGCTCATTCCATTGTCTTTCCTACCCTCATGCCCCTTCCTTTTCCCTCTCTCCCCTTTGCTCTATCTAAAGTTCATCAAATCCTCCCACTCACCCCCACCACCCCATTATGAATCAGCATTCTTAAATCATAGAAAAAAATTCAGCATTTGATTTTTGGGGATTGGTTTACTTCATTTCGTATTATATTCTCTAATTCTATCCATTTACCTGCAAATGCCATGATTTTATTCTCTTTTAAGGCTGAATAATATTCCATTGCATATATATGCCACATTTTCTTTATGTGTTCATCTACCAGGGGCATCTAGAATGCTTCCATAGTTTAGCTATAGTGAATTATGATGCTTTAAACATTAATGTGGTTGTGTCCCTGTAGTATGCTGTTTTAAAGTCCTTTGGATATAGACCGAAGAGTAGAATAGTTGGGTCAAATGGTGGTTACATTCCCAATTTTCCAAGGATTTTCCATACTGCTTTTATATTGGCTGCACCAATTTGCAGACCCACCAGCAATATATGAGTGGCCTTTTTCCCCACATTCTTGACAACCCTTACTGTTGTTTGTATTCTTAATAGCTGCCATTCTGACTGGAGTGAGATGATATCTTAGAGTAGTTTTGATTTGAATTTCTGTAATTGCTAGAGATGTTGAACATTTTTTCATATATTTGTTGATTGATTGTATATCATCTTCTGAGAATTGTCTGTTGAGTTCCTTGGCCCATTAATGATTGGGTTATTTATTTTTTTTGGTGTTAATATTTTTCAATTCTTTATATATCCTAGAGATTAGTGCTTTATCTGATGTGTGTGTGGTAAATATTTGCTCCCTAAGTGTAAGATCTCTATTCACCTCACTGATTGTTTCTTTTGCTGAGAAGAATCTATAATTAATTAATCTAACTAGGGATAACAGGAACCTATCTCAACATTGTAAAAGCTATCTATGCTAAGCTCCAGGCCAACATCATTCTAAATGGAGAAAAATTGAAAGCATTCCCTCTAAAAATTGGAACAAGACAGGGACACCCTCTTTCACCACTTTTATTTAACATAGTTCTTGAAATACTGGCCAGAGCAATTAGACAGATGAAAGAAATTAAAGGGATACTGATAGGAAAAGAAGAACTCAAGTTAGCGCTATTTGCTGATGATAGGATTCTATACCTAGAAGACCCAAAAAAATTCCACCAGAAAACTTCTAGAGCTAGTAAATGAATTCAGCAAAGTAGCAGAATTATAAAATCACCATCCAGAAATCAAAGGCATTTCTGTATATCAGTGACAAATCCTCTGAAAGGGAAATGAGGAAAACTACCCCATTTACAATAGCCTCAAAAACAAAACAAAACAAAACAAACAAACAAACAAAAAAAAAACAAACCAAAACTTGGGAATCCACAAAAGAGGTGATAGATCTCTACAACAAAAACTACAGAATGCTAAAGAAAGAAATTAAAGAAGACCTTAGAAGATGTTCTTGGAGAGGCATAATTAATATTGTCAAAATGACCATACTACCAAAAGTACTATACAGATTTAATGCAATTCCAATCAAAATCCCAATGACATTCCTCATAGAAATAGAAAAGGCAGTCATGAAATTCATCTGGAAAAATAAGAGACCCAGCATAGCTAAAGCAGTCCTTAGCAAGAAGAGTGAACAGGTGGCATTACTATACCAGACCTTAAACTATACTAGAGAGCAATAGTAACAAAAACAGCATGGTATTAGCACCAAATAGACTTGTAGACCAATGGTACAGAACAGAGGACACAGAGACTAACTCACACAATTACCGTTATCTTATATTAAATAATGGTGCCAAAAACATACACCGGAAAAAAGATAGCTTCTTAAGAAATGGTGCTGGGAAAACTGGAAATCATATGCAACAAAATGAAATTAAAACCCTATCTCTCACCACGCATAAAACTCAACTCAAAGTGGATCAAGGACCTTGGAATTAAATCAGAGACACTGAGCCTAATAGAAGAAAAAGTAGGCCCAAATCTTCATCAGGTCCGATTAGCTCCCAACTTCTTTAAGAAGACTCCTATAGCTCAAGAATTAAAACCAAGAATCAATAAATGGGATGGATTCAAACTAAAAAACTTCTTCTCAGCAAAAGAAACAATCAGTGAGTTGAATAGAGAGCCTACATTTTGGATCTGTTTTATTAAATTAGTTTATTGCCCAGAATCTGTCTAATTACATTCTGCTATTGAGTAGGTTAAATATTCCTTAAGAATATCCAACTCATCATGTCCAAAGTGAAACTCATCTTCATTAGCAATTTCATTGACCAAAACTATACTTCACTTTCACTGTCCCAAATTCTTTCCTTTCCCTCAACCCCACATTCAACCAGATAACAAGTCCTGACCTTTCTACCTCCCATACAGCTCTAAAATGAAATAATTTTTCTGTTTTTCCCATTGGCCATTCTTGGGTTCAGACTACTATTGTTTGAAACTGCTTGCAAAGTGTCTCTGGCTTTTATTCCTAACTGTGCCTAAATACACAGAACCATGTATTTACTCACTCCTGGCTTTGTCAGAGTTTGTCAAACAAAATTACAGGACACCCAGTTAAAACTGAATTTCAAATAATCAATAAACATTTTTTATTATAAGTACCTCTCAAATATTGCATGGATTTTTGCTATGTTTCCAAGTTACATGACCTCAACATTTCCCATTTTTCTAAGCTTCTTCAAAGAACCCTTTTATAACACATATGTTTTCTGAGTGACCATTTTTGCAATTAAAATTTTTTTATTGGGGACGTTTCAGTTATACAATTTAGCATTCATTCTAAAGGGTTTTTTTTGTTGTCTATCTGAAGTTCAAATTTAATTGGTATCTTATATTTAATCTGACAAGCTTACTCACCTCTCAACCATTTGTTTTTGTCATTTAGAGTTACATATGTAAAGTACTAAGCCAAACATGTAGAAATAAATATACTAAACTCAAGATACTGGTTTCAATAAAACATGAAGTAGAAAAATACTATCATTTAGGGATACATAGAAAATTCAATCATATGCATGTTTGTATCGTATACAGATTTATTTTTTTTTGTCTGGGTTTTTTTTCCTTTTTTCAAAGAGTCCTTACAGTTTATTTCTTAAGCTTAGTGTTACATATACAGAATTTTTTGATATTGTTATACTTTTTGTATAATAAATATTTTAAAAATTTAAATAGCTCTCTAAGTAAAACGCAAAGAACCCAACATGAATTACAAACACCTTCAAGGTTTCACTGACCCTGCTTACCTCTCTTATCTTGCCATTTTGAGTTTATACATTATGTTCTGGTCATACTGAGCATTTTTCCTCAAAAAGCTTCTTACGACTTTGCCCATGTTACTTCCTCTCTCCTGAACTCAGTTCTGCCCTCTTCTTCTTGTCATTGAGAGAAGTTTTGCATCTTATTGATGTCTAGATTAAATTCCTTTGTGTTCTTCCAGAACATTCATCACTTTCACCATCATTTTAAACTCATTTGCATATTACAATCCTAACTTACTTCTTTGTATCTTGCATTACAAGATAAACTCCCAAGCTTAGAGACTGTATCTTATTTACATTAATATACTTGGATCCTGCCCAATGTCTTGCACTAATGAGCCCTAATAAATATATACTGTAGGGATTAATTAACTAATGATGGGCTCGAGAATTTGACATTCTCGAGGCAGGCTGCAAATTACTTCTATTGTGAACCCTGTTTTATAATCAATATATAGATAAAACTATAAAGTCTTACCATCTTGTAGTGTGTTAGAAATCATAACTTGGAATACAGTTCTCATCTGTCATTCATATTACAAGTTTATTTTCAACATCATCTATTATCTAAACCATGTCTTCCTTTTGTTATTTCCGATTAGCACACCGTAAATCTTCCTCAGCTTATATAAACATTCTGAAGATATATGGTAAATTTCTAAAAATTTCTTTTTATACTCATATATTCAAACATGATGAATACATAGGTATTATATATTGATACTACTTGCATTTGTGAAATCTAATAAAAAATTCATTAATATCTATATATTCTCCTTAGCTTTTTCCCTTCATTTCCCTTGGAGTCCATATGCTGCTAACTGATGATTATAATTTACTAACACTCCTAACCCTGTATGTAGAATCCAACAATTCATTTTACTTTAATAAAACAATATAACTTTCCTTTATTATGGGTTTACTGTCTCCTACTTATCAGTTTTCTGAAAATCATTATTAAATTAACCAATGCTCTTCCTTCAAGAATAACTAATTTTAAGATGTTCTTTGCGTCCTTGCCTTTCAGCATTTCCTCATTCTCCTTTGTACAAAAGAAGGTGGCAACTTGGAAAGAGTTGAGACTAGCACAAACTGGCACAGGGAAAACACGTTAATGAAACAGAGATTTGCTCCTTTGCTCTAACTGCACTCTTTGTTCACTTTCACTCCTCAAATTTACTAATTGCAGCTCTCAATTGATTCTAATTCTCACATTTTACATTTACAGCTTCCAAATAGTATCATCCGGGTAATTTTGAGGTAATATCAAGAAAAGAAAAATAATCAAGTGATTATTTAAATATTGAGGACCCCCTATTGCTAAAACCTAAACCTAATGTGGTCCCTTGACTGTTATGAAATGTGGCACAAGGAATACAAAAAGTTATTGTCTGGCAAATACTGGTTGACAGTCAAGATCTTATATGATGGCATTTATTACAATGGATTCTTCATGGTCCATGAGCTGGTCTTCAGTGTAACAAGTAAATAAATCTAATTTTGTCAGCACACTAACAATGGGTATATTTTTCAGGGTAGACTTGAGATAGGCAAGGATAAAAGACTAACATATCAGAATTCCAACCTAAAATTAATGGTTGAGTGGACTAGAATTACTCATCAGTACATCCCTGTAGACCAACTAAATACAAAGCCAAGCTAGCAGAAGGCAGCTTAATGAGCATGCAGTGAGAATAAGAAGAGTCAGTTATTTGATTCTAATGTTTAATGACATGGTGCCTTGAGAGTCTGACATGCCCTGTTCCACAGGAGCAAAATTTCTGTCTGTGAGGCAGATGGAGATTCCGAGACTAGGGGAGCACCAGACCCCTCCTCACCAACATCCTGTGGGGATGGTTAGCTCTAACTCAGACCTCTGCGACTTCTTTTTCTTTGCATTCCTGGATGAACAACATATTTATCTGCTCTCCACTTTGTTCTTCAGATATATTAGGCATTGAGCATGATTGCTGCCAAGTTTGCCCAAGCAAGCCACTACATGTCCTGAGATGAGTTTGTACATCTCTGCTCTATGTGATCATTTCAAATTTTATTTTTCAAGTAACTCTGTTCATTTTTGTTATATTTTGGAAAGGCATCTTACTGTGGTACCTAAAAACTGAAATACATAAAATTAAAAGCAAGACATTTTTAATATTTTATGTCGGGAAATAGGAATTGGGAATGATGTTAACCAATGTAACCTATGAATTCAAGTATTTATTATTCATTTCAAAACTACTCTTCTGAATACATATGTCTACACACACACACACACACACACACACACACACACAATTTCTGACAATTACTCTTAGTTCTTAGAGAATTGTTAAATAACCATAAATAGCAGAAGCAGAAAGTAAAGAAAGGGAAGGAATAGGAAAGAAGAAGAAACTTGATCATGTTGATTAATTTAAAAAAAAACATATTACAGCATGCAGTCAGCTTTGTTTTGTTGAATCAGTCTCCAATTTTTAAATCTCATCAATTTTTTAAGCTTCATACTGTAGGCACTTTCTACTCTTTTGTGTTCCTAAATTTTTATAAAGCCCTAGATACTGTATATGGTTTTTTTGGTGGTCTATTATTTATTGTACAAAGATTTTTTCATTTTGAATATAGTTTGAATTTAATGCTATGACTATCAATCATGTGTTGTTTTTGCTGTACCTATAAATCCTCTTTATTTTTATTTTTTGTGGTGCTGGGGATTGAACCTAGGGCCTTGTGCATGTGAGGCAAGCACTCTACTAACTGAGCTATATCCCCAGCCCCCTATATATTTTTAAATGTCTAACTGACATTACTTCAGTACTCCTTATTTTCTAAGATTCTTCACAGAAGCATTTTTATCAAGAACATAGGCTTTCTGAATGACCATTTTGGATTGAGACTTTTGCTTGGAAATATTTCAAATACAATTACAATAGTCTTTTTAATCACTTGAATACATTATTCCTTAAGCACTTGGAATAACAAATTATATTTCTTACATTATTAACAAGACATTTAAAAATGTACAGCAATCATTAGAGTGAAATTATTTGCCATTAACTTATAGTAATTCTAATTTATTATGCCTTGTGGCTATTCAAAGAAACAAAGATTTATAGGCATGAACATGGTTAGTCAGTCACAAAATCAATCAATGGCACTATGTTTGGAGCACTTCAAAGGAGGAACTGATTTTATTATTTTAGATATTGAAAAATTTCGAGATTGACATTTAGAATAACAGCCATACATCAATTACATGCTATATAACAACTATCATTCCATTCTCTTCACCTATAATGAATCTCTGATAGAATTTCTCAAACCATCTGTGGTAAAAGACCAATTTTGTTCTATTTTCAATCTGTTGCAAATTGCTGGGAAAATGAAAATTTTGTGTGTCATATAAAATTGTATAGGTTGAATAACATTATTCTGTTGAATTTCTATGAAAGCTTCTAAGTGCTTATCCTTTATTTCTGACCAGAAATATATAAGCACTAATAAGTACTCATAAGTACTGATATACAGACCACACTTTGAGTAGCACTGTCCTAAAAATGAGAATTACTATTTCCACTTTTTGTTGGGAAAACAAAACAAAACAAAATTGAGACTTGGATCAATAAAGTAACTTGCTTGGATTCATTCAGATACTCAATAATAAGACCAAATTTCTATACAGGATTAATTCCAAATTGTGAAATTTTAAATAAGTATGATATAATATTCATTTTGATTTAAATAATATTCTAAATAATATTCTGTCCAATGTAGAAGCGACTAGCAACATTTTGCTTTTTAAATTTATATTAATTTAAATCATATAAAATTAATTTTATTTAGTCAGCTCTTTAGTTGTACAGTGACATTTCAAGTTTGAAAGTCACAAGTGGCTAGTAGCTACTGTGTTGAAGAGGACAGGTAAAGAACATGTGCATCCTCACACAAAGTGCCACTGAACTGTGCTGCTCCAAAATATCAATAATTCCTCTTAGAGGTCATTTATAAGTTAGTATTAGACACTTTCAGGTCAACTGCCTAGCACTCAATGACACTCCTCCTTAAGAAACTGCCTCTTGTCTCAGTGCCAAAAACAAGGCAAATTTTCCTTCTCTGACTGCTCCCACCTTATGAGTTATTGCTGATTGGACCAGCTGTGAACAACTCACTAAAGCCAAGCCAGATAAAGGTTCACACTAATCTTAAAGTGACTTATATGGGTGAAAAAAAATCAATACTCATAGTTTGCTAATCCAAATTATTTTCCAAGAGAAAAAGAAATACTAATTAAAGCCTGTAGAGAGAAATTTGACCTAGACTCCAACTAAATACCCAGCTCCATTTTAAACAACTTATAGTCAAGAGGCAAGTCTGAGTTATAACAATATGGCAGCTAGTAGCACTCTGTGGGCTGGAGTAAGGTTTTTGCCAAGGAATAAGACACAGTTGTAAATTTTATATCTCTAGCTTACATTGGGTGTGCACTTACTAGCTACTAAAATGTTTAAAGGTATTTGGCATGCATGATTCCATCCAAAGGTCCAAATAACCTTTTGAATGTATCAATTTTACAAATGAGGTACAGTACACCCCCCTCACACACCAAAATGGGCTGATCAACCCCATGTGTAATATATGATAACTGAGCACAAAGTAAATCCAATAATTGATTAGCACTAGTGGCCATAAATAAAACAACCAATTTAAAGAAGATTTATCTATGTGTTCTAAAATAGTAAAATAATGGACTGTTCTAAATGTAAGAATTTACTAAAAATTGATCTCTCATCTTCTCATAGATAAAAACATTTAGAACACCTTTAAATGACCCTCATCAACTAATTAAAAATGAGATTCTGATATGACTTAAAAGATTTCCAAAATCCATGTCAGATCAGATCCAATATATCACTATGGCCTCATTTCAAAGAACAAGGTGGTTTAATGGTTATGAATAGGGACATGGGCGACAGTATGTTCAGGACAAGAATAATTTGCTTCTAGCAAGTTATTTGATATTTCTGCAACTCAGTTTCCTTACCTATAAAATGAGAGTTATGATAGTTTCCATCACATGGTTATTGTTTTGGTTTGGGTTGAAAACAAACGCAATATCTTACATACTGTTGCCAGAATGTAATCATTGGATGGCAAACCACCAGTCCTAAAATAGTGCCAAGTATAAACTGGAGGGTAAATATATTTTTTAAGCTGTTGATATGTCCCTCCGTGGATCATCCTTTCTGGGAGGTCTTTCTCCACCTTGCTTTATCTTTCTCAGGAATCAGCTCTTTGTACCCTCCTAACCCTCCCTATATTCCATCTTCTTTTCCTCCCAAACAAAAGCATACTGAGGGAACCTCTGAGTACTTAACAGTAATTCTTTATTGTACTTTACAATAATTCTTTTTATCTGGGCAAATATTGCTGTTAACCTTATCCTAAATCTAGTGGTATATAATTGCAGAAAACAAAATGACAGTAACTACTGAAAGAAATGAAACAGAAAGACTGGATAATGGCAACCCTTGGCATACATCATAGAACCCTAAAAAATAGATATGGAACCTTCCTAAATAAGATAATCTTTTTGTTCTTTTTAAAATGCATATTACTTATTTAGTTCTTGACAAATTTGTGCCCACTGGACTTGAATTGTGGATTCTGTGCTAACTACACATACAAGTTTTAACTAGGAGTAAAATCTCCTGTCCTTGTTCATTGCCTGCCAATGATTTGTCTTTTATCTCACTGATACCTTTGGGAATGTTGGATGTTGCCAGGATCTGCCTCCTAAAATACTTGCTCCCAAGATGTAGGCTTTCTATTCACCTCACTGATTGTTTCTTTTGCTGAGAAGAAACTTTTTAGCTTGAGTTCATTCCATTTATATATTCTTGGTTTTAATTCTTGTGCTATAGGAGTTTTATTAAGGAACTTAGGGCCTAATCCCACAGATGGAGATTAGGGCCTAATCTCTAGGGTATATAACTCAAAAAGCTAAGCACCAAAAAAACCCAAATAACCCAATCAATAAATGGGCCAAGGACCTGAACAGACACTTCTCAGAAGAGGATATACACTCTATCAACAAATATATGAAAAAATGATCATCATCTCTAGTAATTAGAAAAATGCAAATCAAAACTACTCTAAGATATCATCTCACTCCAGTCAAAATGGCAGCTATTATGTAGACAAACAACAATAAGTGTTGGCAAGGATGTGGGGGAAAAGATACACTCATACACTGCTGGTGGGACTGCAAATTGGTGCAGCCAATATGGAAAGCAGTTTAGAGATTCCTTGGAAAACTGGGAATGAAACCACCATTTGACCCAGCTGTCCCTCTCATGGGTCTATATCCAAAGGACTTTAAAACAGCATACTACAGGGACACAGTCACATCAATGTTTATAGCAGCACAATTCCCAATAACTAAACTGTGGAACCAACCTAGATGCCCTTCAGTAGATGAATGGATAAAAAATATATGGCATATATACACAATGGAATATTACTCAGCAATAAAAGAGAATAAAATAATGGCATTTGCAGGTAAATGGATGGCATTAGAGAAGAAATGTAAGTGAAGTTAGCCAATCCCCAAAAGACAAATGTTTTCTCTGATATAAGATGACTGACTCATAGTGTGGAAGGGAGGGGGAGCATGGGAGGAATAGATGAACTCTAGATATAGCAGAGGGATGGGAGGGGAAGAGAGGGGGCAGGGGGTTAGCAATGATGGAAGAATGTGATGGACATCATAATCCAAAGTACATGTATGAAGAGATGAATTGGTGTGAACATACATTATATACA
Source organism: Callospermophilus lateralis (assembly GCF_048772815.1). Classification (NCBI taxonomy): domain Eukaryota; kingdom Metazoa; phylum Chordata; class Mammalia; order Rodentia; family Sciuridae; genus Callospermophilus; species Callospermophilus lateralis. The sequence continues at coordinate 87,492,098 of NC_135311.1, read as the reverse complement.
AACAGAGATATAAAAAGTTGTGCTCTATATGTGTAATAAGAATTGTAATGCATTCCACTGTCATGTATTTAAAAAATAAAATCAATTTAAAAAAATACTTGTTCCCATTATCTAGGTTTTTTAAGGTAGAACTTTCATGTTAGATCAAAATCTCATTTTCCTTTTGTTTCTGCAACCTGCCTTCATCCAGGACTTAGTTATGAACATTTTTACTCTTATGTCTTTTACAGGTCTTGTGAGTTATTCCTGTTTTCTAGTAACATTTATTGAGGTCTCACCATAGACTTAGCATATATTAACACATTTCTTCCTAAGAACAACTCTATGAGTTAGACAACATGATTAGCCGCATTTCCAGTTGAGTTTGGTTCCATAAAATTAAAAAATCATTTAAAGGTCAAAATGATATAAATAGTAAAACCAGAGTTGGAACCAGATAGTCTGGGTCAGAGCATGTGCTTATCACTGTTTCCACACCACAAGATACAGTTTGCTCTGCTATAGCATGTGTTTATCTAACACTAGTTAGTGAATACACATTGGCATAGGAATCTAAGTATAATTTGAAAGTTGGGTTAGTCTGTAGGGAATTCTTCATAGACAGGGCAAATGGATGCAGTGAAAGAAATAAACTACGAAAGGAAAACAAAACATATCCCTAGCTTGGATGCTACACTGGCAGGAACTCTTTCAGTTCTGTTTGGAGAAATGTAAAAATGAGCACGGGCGTGGTTCCATAGCTCCTTCCCAGAGATATGCATGCCCAGCCTTGCTCGGCTCTCAGCTAGCAGAGCTCAATATCTTCTCTATCCACATTTACAGAAGCCCTATATCTCAGAGCTCTTCCATTTACATTATTGTCACATCTGCATGCCAACATGTCACTCTGATTTTTTGCATTTTTACTATCTTCTAAATCAGTATTCAGACACATTAAGTTACCTGTCTGGACTTTCTAAGATTCCTCTAGAGATATCAATTATTATTTTTTATAGTACTTTGACCATAGATTCACATGGGTTTGAGTGGTCTGAACCATCCCCCACTTTTTTTCAGTAAACTGGGGATTGAACCCAGGGTCCTCTGCATGCTAGGCAAGCACTCTATCACTCAGCTATGCCCTAATCTATTTTGTTATTCTGTGATTTGCAAATAGTGAGGGTTTTCACAGGCATATGTTATGCATGAGGTTATAGTATCAAACAAAACATCTTGAATTAATCATTAACACAAAGTTATTATTATCCTAACCTTAGCATTTTCATCATTATAGACAAACATTTTTTTTTATGGCCAAGGCATTAGACTAATTAGAATAAAAACTAATACAAAAGTTAATGCCCCCCCAAAGTTTTTTTTTTTTTGCCAATAAGATGTTTAAAATTTCCTAAGAAAGATAAAATATGTACATTGAAAAGACAAATACCATTTGTTCATTAAAGATTGTCAAAGTGAAAGCTATGAAAAATTCATGGTACCTTTATGATACTGTAGAAGAGATGCTAATCATATAATTAGACAAGTTGCATTTGAATAGACTCTATCCCTTGCTTTATGACCCTGAGGAAATGCCTATACTTCATGAATTCTAGTATTCTTGGTTTTAAAATAGAAAGAACTATACCTATCTTACAAGATTGTATAAGAATCAAATGAAAACTGTCAAAGTGGCAGACACTGAATTTATTAACTTCTTTCTTTCCTTTAAGTAGTGCATAAACATCATTCAGGTGTCTCAGCATTTGTTTCTAACAGCTAGAAATAAATCAAGTGGTCCCTTATTTTGTAGTAATTAAAAAATATTTTTTAAAACCTCTGCCTCCAAAGGTCAACAATGAAGTCACTGGAGTTAAGGTAGAGTTTCTGATCACTGAGAAGTCAAAATTGTGTCCTCCAGATTTAGTTCCATTCTTGTTTTGTTTTTTTTTTTTGAATAACAACTTTATAAAAATATAATTCACATACTGTATAATTCATCAAATTTCACTGTATATTCAACCTCCTTTTTTACATTCACAGAATTGTAAACCACCACAATGAATCAGAACATTTTTTTTGTGACACCCCAAAAGAAACTGTACCCATTTTCCTCCTAAAAAAGAAGCTAGAAAATTGGGAAGAACCCCTGAAAGTCTCACCGTTCCTTCAGCTTCTTCACAAAAGAAGTCAATAAATTCAGCAGTCCAAGGTTCTGCTACTTTTTGAAAATGTGGCTCTGTTGTTTCAGAATGATTTGGATAGCTAGGTAGAGAACAGACGGAAACAAATCGATGGTCTTGTACCAGCCACCAATGTGCTGGAGGTGACGAGAAGGGCAAATATGGAGCAGGTTCTGGAGCTCTGTTTCTATTGCAGAGAGAGGCCAATGATCAGTGGCTCAATGTGCAACCAGAAAGGAATGTGGTGAATAGCTACCCCAACGAAAAATGAAATTGGCTGACTCCTATCCCAAACAAGTAGGAACCAACACTAAGCAACTAGCCCCTCATCACATAGCTTTGGGCTCCCACCCTGGACACTCTGATTTTCTATACCCTCTTTAGTGTCCTAATTTATATGTTCCTCTTTTTTATGCTAAGGTCCCTGCATTAGTTGTCTGTTGTGGTGTTGTAAAATAATAAATATGCATATCTCACAGTTTCTGTGGGTCAGGAATTTGGGAGCAGTTTAGCTGGGTGATTGTGGTTCAGGGTTTTCATGTCCTAACAGTCAAGTTGTTGGCTGGGGCTGCAACCATCTGAATGCTTGACCGGGCTGAAGGATTTTTTACCAGAGTGGCTCACTCCATGTCTGGCAAATTAGTGCTAATTGTTGGCAGTAGGCTTCAGTACCTTACCATATGGACTTCTACAAAGGACTCAGGAGTATCCTCGCAAGGTGGCAACTGGCTTCTCCTGGAGTGACAGAATCAAGAAGGAGAACAAGGAAAAAAAGGGGCTTCCTCTTTGAGAATGAAATAGGTCATATCTCTGGTGGCCCAGTCTCCAAAGTCATATACCCTCATCCTATTTCATTAGAAAGCACTAAATCTTCTGGGTGCAGAGGTGCAAGCCTGTAATCTCAACTACCTGGGAATCTGAGGCAGGGGAATCACAAATTTGAGGCTAGCCTGGGCAATTTAGCCAGACTCTGTCTCAGAATAAAGGGCAGGGGATATATCTCAGTGATAGAGCTCTACCTCAGTGATAGCTTCACCACTGAGCTACATCCCAGCACACAAAGACAGAAAGAAAAAAAAAAGGGCACTGATCCATTCCACACTAAAAGAGATGGGAATTAGGCTACGAATCTTGAAGAGAGAAATATGAAATAATTTTTAGATGTATTTTAAACTATTGTTCTCTTGCTTCTTCTCACCTACTTTCTTTTGATGTCTTCATTGAAGACAGAAAGAAGATGGAAAACGTTTACTTTCTATATCTATATACTTCAGGTAAGAATGTTTTCCTTCAGGTTTTTTATTTTTTCTATAGATTTTGGAGGCAAATCAAGTGTTGTGGGTCTGGACACACTTATTTACTTATCGGTCGTATAAATTCAAGCAAGCTATTTAGCTGCCCTGAACCTCAGCTACCCTGTCTATACAATGGGATAATGATAATACTAGAGGGTTAGTGAAAGCATAATATAATGCAATATACATAAAAAGTGTTCAAGAATTGAAAGTATAACACAAGGACTAGGGATGTAGTTCAGTGGATGAAAGAGTGCTTGCCTAGTATATGCAAGGGTCTGGGATCAACCCTCAGCACTGCAAAGGAGAGAGAGAGAGAGAGAGAGAGAGAGAGAGAGAGAGAGAGAGAGAGGAAGAGGGAGGGACATGAGGAGGAGCAGAGGGAGAGAAAGTTCTACATAAATAGCTAGGTTGTAAAAATTGTTAGTGCTACTATCAGCACCTGAAAGTATCATGTATACATTTATTAGCATAGAACATCAGGCCATTTTTTCCAAATTGACATAAATTTTTTCAAGTTGGGCTGAGGTTGTGGCTCAGTGGTACAGCACTCACCTCACACATGTGAGACCCTGGGTTCGATCCTCAGCACCACATAAAAATAAATAAACAAAATAAAGATATTGTGTCCATGTATAACTAAAAAAATTCAAAAAATTTTTTTTCAAATAAATTAGCATTCGTCTATACTAATTCGTTTGAAAGGAATGAGTTCTGCAATGAACTAAATTATTCCTCCACTAAAAAAATGTGAAATGCTTATTGTATTTTTACTCTAGAAAGTGTTGAGAAAAAATAAGTTTAACTTTTTGTCATTCACACATAGTATCTTTCATTTGAAGTGAATGAACCAGAAACAGCCAGTTTGAATAAATGGATGATTTTGAATAAATTTCCTTCTAACTGGTGACTTTATCTTTAGACTAAAATTAATAAACATTTGGAATTGTTTATGAACTCAAAACTTAGTATGCTTTAATTTTGTAGCTTGAAAAAAAATTCTTTCTTTCTTTCTTTCTTTCTTTCTTTCGCTTCCTTCCTCCTTCCTTCCTTCCTTCCTTCCTTCCTTCCTTCCTTCCTTCCTTCCTTCCTTCCTTTCTTTACTGGGGATTGAATCCAGGGGAACTTTACCACTGTGCTACATTCCCCAGTCTTTTTTTTACTTTATATTTTTCTGATTGGGACAGGATTGCTAAGCATGCTTCTAAGACGGAGGCTTAGAACCTGAGGCTGACCTGGAACTTGCAATCCTCCTGCCTCAGCTTTCCAAGTCACTGGGATTAAAGTCTTGTGCTGCCATGGCTTGTGAGAGACAAAATTCTTAACAAATAGACTTAAAGATGACATCATCCTTAAAAATTATTGCATCAGTTAGTACAATCACTTTGGAATGCTTAGGGGATTGTTCAAAAGACCAGGAATGAAACCACCATAAGACTCACAACTATTCTATTCCTTGGTATTTATTCAAAAGAACTAAAATCAGCAAACTATGGTGACACAGCCTCATCAGTGTTTGCAGCAATGCAATTTACAGTAGCCAAATTATGGAACCAGCCTGGTGCCCATCAACAGATGCATAGATGCCCACATACACAATGGAGTTTTACTCAGACACAAAGAAGAATGAAATGATGGTATTTACTGGTAAATGGATAGAAATAGAGAACATCATGCTAAATTAAATAAGCCAGACTCAGAAAGTCAAGGTTCGAATGTTTTCTCTCTTACGCAGAAGCTAGAACAAAATAAAGAAAAATTTGGAGGGAATTCCATGAAAATAATAGGGAGATCAGCAGAGTAGAGGAAGGGAATAGAGGGGGAGGGAAGAGGGACAGGAAAAAAGGAGAAACTATGGAGTGAAATTGGCCAAGTTATACTATGTACATATATAAATGTACCAGTGAATTTCACCCTTATATATATCTACAATGAATAATTTAAAATTTTTACAATTTATAAAAGGTTAAATAGTAGGAAGACCAGTAGAGTAAAGGGAACAGGGGAAGGGAGGTGGGAAGGGAAAGAGGAAGCCCTGGGGAATGAAATGGAGCAAATTATGTTTTATGCAAGCATGATTATGACATAATGAACTCCACTATTGTGTATAACTATAATGCACTAATGAAAACATAATAAAATAAAAACATCCATCAAAATATTTATAATTATACAATATAACATTATATATATGCAATTGTATGAAAATGTTTGGTTAGGTTTTTTTTTTTTTTTTTTTTTTTGTACTAAGTATTGAACACTTTACCACTGAGTCACATGGCCAACCCTTTATATTTAGAGATAGTGCCTCACTAAGTTGCTTAGGTCCTTCATAAATTGGTGAGGCTGGCCTAAGCATTATGATCCTCCTATCTCAGCCTGGGATTACAGATGTGTGATGCCATGCCCAGCCTTTTTAAAAAATTCACTTTTGGTTGGCTTCTCCCCTTTTTTTCTCTCTCTTTTTTTGTGATGCTGGGGATTGAACCCAGGGCCTTGTGAATGGGGAGCAAACACCCTATCAACTGAGCTATATCTCCAACTACTCCTCTTTCTCTTAATGTATATCAACAGCAGTTGTCTTTCCTACTAATCTATTATAATAGTAATAATAATAATAATAACAACAAATTCATAAATAACCTATATTGAGACTCATATGTGCTGACACCATTTACTTTATGGATATTAACTCCTTCATTCATCCCAACAATCCCATGAAGTCTACATCTCCATTTTGCAGATAAGAAAATTAAGATACAAGTAACTTACCTAAAGTAACCTAGTAGATCATGTTTAGACTATTAAGTTTGACTCTAAATTAAGATTCTCTTATTTTATTATGACTATCTTGATTTTTTCTCCAGAATGCTATAATTCTATTTATCAGCTACACATATACATACAAAGGTTTTATGTCTATTTTTGTGAATATGGGATATTACTTTTATTATGCATACATATAGCTTTATGTTGCTTTTCTCATACAACAATACTTTCAAGAAATTTTAAAAGTCAATTGTTATACCTCTAATCCTCTAATTTATTCATTTTCTTGATCACAATATTCCATTCTTTAGACATATCTTCTTTTTTTCTTTCTCTTTATAAATTTCTATATTTTTAATTTTTTAATTGACAGTAGAATGCATTTTGACATACTGTGCACAAATGGAGCACAACTTCTCATTCCTCTGGCTGTACATGGTACAGAGTCACTCCAGTAGTGTAATCATATATGTATATAGGGTAATAATGTCTGTTTCATTCTACCATCTTTCACATCCCCATAGCCCCACTGACTCCCCTCTACACAAACCAAAGTTCCTTCATTCTTCCCTAACCCCTGCCCCACTGTGATCAGCATTCACTTATCAGGGAAAAAATTTGTTTTTTTGGGGGGGGGATTGGCTTATTTCACTTAGCATGATATTCTCTAGTTTCATCCAATTACCTGCAAATGCTTTAATTTCATTCTTCTTTAAGGCTGAGTAATATTCCATTGTGTATATATACCACATTTTCTTTATTCATTCCTCTGTTGAAGGGCATCTAGGTTGGTTTCATAGTTTAGCTATTGTGAATTGAGCTGCTATAAACATTGATGTGGCTGTGTCTCTAGTAGTATGCTAATTTTAAGTCCTTTGGGTTAAACCAAACCTGACCCAGGGATAGCTGGGTCAAATTGTGGTTTCATTCCAAGTTTTCTGAGGACTCTCCATAGTGCTTTCCAGAGTGGTTGCACCAATTTGCAGTCCCACGAGCTGCCGCAGTCTGGCTGGGCACAAAATCACGAGCCACTCACAGCCTTTTAGATTCAAACAGCAATTCTTTATTCCCAAACTCTCACCGGCACTCTACATGCACATACTGGGAAAATCCACCCTCCACCGGGCTCTGCATCCCAAATACTCTCTGAATCCCGAGAGAACTCAACGGGAACTCAAGGAGTGGGCGCCTGAGGCAGCAGGATACGCCCTATTCCCAGCAGGATCCACCTTAAACCTGGAACCGCCCTAAACCCGGATCCACCCTGGACCTTGAGCAGGGTCACCTTTCTCAACCATTCATGCAATGTCACTGCAAATGACCTGGGTCCAAGGCAAGCCCATTTCCACAATGGAGAGTCCTCCCTCTAAGCAACATTGTGTAGGCTGACAAGGAAATTGCCATGCGTCATTCCTACTTGGCTATGGCTCTCAGCAACAAGCAATGTATGAGTGAGCCTTTTTCTCCACATCCTCACCAACACTTATTATTGCTTGTATTCTTAATAATTGCTATTCTGACTGGAGTGAGATAAAATCTTGGAGTAGCTTTGATTTACATTTCTCTAATTGCTAGAGATGATAAACATTTTTTCATGTTTGTTTATCAATTGTGCTTCTTCTGCAAAGTGTCTGTTCAGAATCTTAGCCCATTTATTGATTGCATTATTTGTTTTTGTGGAGTTAAGTTTTTTGCTTTATATATCCTGAAGATTAGTATTCTATCTGAGGTGCATGTGTTAAAGATTTTTTCCCATTCTGTAGACTCTCTTATCACGTTATTGATTGTTTCCTTTGCTGAGAAGAAGCGTTTCCCATTTATTGATGCCTCATTTTTCTTCTTGCGTTTTAGGAGTCTTGTTAAGGAAGTCAGGTCCTAAGCCGATGTGATGAAGATTTGGGCCTCCTTTTTCTTTTATTAGGCACAGGGTCTCTGTCCCAGTATCTAAATTTGTTCCACTTTGAGTTGATTTTTGTGCAGGGTGAGAGATAGAGATTTAATTTCATTTTGCTACATATGGATTTCCGGTTTTCCCAGAACCAATTGTTGAAATAGGCTATCTTTTCTCTAATGCATGTTTTTGGTACCTTTGTCTAGTATGAGATAACTGTATTTATATGATCTCTGTGTCTTCTAATTTGTACCATTGGTCTACATAGCCCACCCAGCAGTTGTTCTTTTTTCTGGCCTATGGAGTCTCAGATGTGCATGTAAATCTTAGTTTTCAGTCCTTTGGTTCATAAGGGAATGACTAATGCAGATTTCTAGAGCTCTTCCTCTGGATCACTTCTTTGTTGCTACAATTCTGATTCAGCTTTCTGATCACTGTCTTCTCAGCTAAATGATACCAACTTCTTTGCTTAGAATTCCTTTTCTTGCACTATTCTCTGGAAAGCTCCTCCAGAGAGCCAGGATAATAGTAAAGGCTTATTTCCTCCCCCCCCTTTCTACCTTCTTTCTCTAAAGTATCATAGTTCTGCTTTGTCTGTTATCTAAAAATAGTTCCATCCAGTTTTCTACTTGTTTCTGTAAGAGAGAAAGTAAGGTACCATTTATTCTGTCACTACTAGAAGTAAAAATCCAGTTCTCTTCTTTGAAAATGTATTTCCGTTTTAACAGTATAAACTATTTTCAAGTCCTCTTGGAAGTGTGTGGCAGCATGTTAGAAAAAAAAATGATGTCAGTCCTTAGTGGGTCTCCTCTGTGTATTTCCTCATGAGGAGCAGAGTCACTTCCTCTAGAACAAAGCTTTCAAGAGAACGTTCTTTGATGATGGAAATACTAATTCTCTGGGTTGTCTGAAACAGCAGCCATTGCCCACATGTGGCTCTTGAGCTGTGAAATATAGCTAATGCAGCTGAGGAATTGGATTTTAAATTTTACTCCATAATAATTAATTTAAATGTAAACAACCCAAATATCAATAGTGTCTATCCAGCACAGGGATAGAAAATTATTTTAATGTTTCGTTAGGGCAACAATCAAAAATATAAGTAACAATGAATCTTGGTGAGGATGGGTGGGAAAAGCTACACTCATACATTGCTGGTGGGACTGCAAATTGGTGCAAACGCTCTGGAAAGCGTTTGGAGATTCCTCAGAAAACTTGGAGTGGAAACAGTGTTTGACCCAGCTATCCCACTCCATGGTATGTATCCAAAGGACTGGAAATCAACATAGCTACAGTGACACAACCACATCAATGTTCATAGCAGCTCAATTCACAGTAGCTAAGCTATGGAACTAACCTAGGTGCCCTTCAATAAATGAATGGATCAAGAAAATGTGGTATATAAACAATATTACTCAGCCAGAAAAAAAAGAATGAAATTACGGCATTTACCAGAAAACGGATGGATCTAGAGACTATTATGCAAAACAAAATAAGTCAATTCCAAAAAACCAAATGTCAAATGTTCTTTCTGATATGTGGGTACTATCACACAATAAGGATGGGCGGGGGGACATTAGAAGTTCAGTTGATTAGACAAAGGGAAATGAAGGCAAGGGAGGGGGACAGGAACAGGAAAGACCGTGGAATGATTCTGACATAACTTTCCTATGTACATATATGAATATGGCACAGTGAATCTCCACATCATCTACAACCACAAGACTGGGATCCTAATTAGAATAAGATGTACTACATATTTGTATAAATAAGCCGAATTATACTCTATTGTCATGTATAACTTTAGAGAACAAAAAAGAAAAAAAAATTATTTTTATGTTTCAGAGCCAGGTTGTTACCCCAGGCTCTCTGTCCTCTGCTGTAGATGAATATGTCGTTTGGTTTTCTAGTTCTGAACTTTTCTCCAATCCCTTTAAATAGAATACTGTCCCTTCTCTTCAATATCTATTAAAATACTAACTAATCCTGAAATCAAGGATTTGTGACTTTCTTTTCTTTTTTTAATGGTACTGGGAATTAAAGCTAAGGTTATTTTACCACTGAGTTAACCCCAGATCTTTTTAGGTTTTTTTGAAGACAGGGTATTGCTAAGTTGCTGTGGCTGGCTTGGAACTTGTGATCCTCCTGCCTCAGATTCCTGAGTCACTGGGATTATAGGTTTGCACCAGTGCACACCTCTAAGGATTTGACTCATATATTGAAATGATTGCTCAGTCCTATGAATTGAGGATGGACTGACTGTAGGGGTGGGGGTGAAGGGAGGCCTGTTGGCTGTTCCAGTAATGACCTGGGAGAAACAGTGGATATACTTTTCTCTCTGCAGGTTTAAATGAGGGCACCAAGCACATCAATTAGGTAATCAGACAATGAATAAGAATTCTTTTTAAAAGGTCTCTTTGTGGTAAAGTTTTCTGATTTTCCACCCTTCTATAAGCTCCTTGAGTTTGGAAACTAGGTTTGTCTTTTTTTTTTTTTTTTTTCTGAGATGTTGTTCATGCTGGCCTTGAATTCTTGGGCTCAAAAGAACCTCCTGCCTCAGCTTCCTGAGTAGCCAGGAGTACAGATACGCCACCCTGCCTCCAACTGTCTTGTCTTATTTATAGATTTGTATGTATAGATATACCCAGCACCTAGAACAGTATCTGGAATAGAATTAGTATTCAATAAATATACTTGCATGAATGATTAAATAATTTTATCCACCCTAATGCTAGTGACTCAAATTTGATTAAGGTTTTGTTCATAAGTGAATGTTTGGTAAAAGACAAAAAAATAGACATAGAATTTCTGCTTATTTCTGGATGAAATATCTCAAGGAATGTATCTAGTCAAAAAATGATCTGCAAAGGTTAAAGAGGTTTTTACTAAATAAGTAGTTATAAGTGGGGAAATGTGATTTCAGACCTGGTTATAATAAAAATTATTCTACTAAGAACTGAACAATTTTCAGATATAATTATATAAAGTGATCCAAGGATCTTTAAAATTGAACAATTAGTTTTATTGATAATTAAATAAGGTATTCATATGTTATATTCAATTCATTCTACTGTCTTTCCTATTCCCAACCCCCCCTTCCCTTCATTTTCCCTTTGTCCAATCCAATTAATCCAATGCACTTCTATTCTTCCATTTCACACCCCCCACCCCACCTTATTGTGTGTTAACATACACATATCAGAGAGAACATTTGGCCTTTGGTTTGAGGGATTGTCTTATTTCACTTAAGCATGACAGTCTCCAGATCCATCCATTTACTGGCAGGTGTTGTAAAGTCATTCTTTTTTATGACTGAGTAATATTTCATCTCATATATATATAACATTTTCTTGATCCACTTATTTGTTGAAGGGCACCTAGGTTAGTACCATAGCTTAGCTACTGTGAATTGAGCTTCTATGAATACTGATGTGGTTGTGTCACTGTAGTGTTGTGATTTCAAGTCTTTTGGCTATATGCCAAGGAGTGGGATAGCTGGGTCAAACACTATTTCCATTCCAAGTTTTCTGAGGAATCTCCATAGTGCTTTCCAGAGTGGTTACACCAATTTGCAGTCCCACCAGCAATGTATGAGTGTACCTTTTTTCCCATATCCCCAACAACATTACTTATTACTTGTATTCTTGATAATCGCCATTCTGACTGCAGTGAGATGAAATTTCAGTGTAGTTTAATATGCCTTTCTCTAGTTGCTAGAGAAGTTGAATATTTTTTCAGATATTTGTTGACCATTCATATTTCTTCTGCTGTGAAGTGCCTGTTCATTTTCTTTGCCCATTTATTGATTGGATTATTGGTGCTTTTTTTTTTTGTGCGTGTATGTGTGTGTGTATTAAGTTTTTTTTGAGCTCTTTAAATATTCTGGACGTTAATGCTCTATCAGGTGTAAGTGGCAAAGATTTTCTCCATTCTGAAAGATATATCTTCAAGCTCCTTATTGTTTCTTTTGCTGTGAAGAAGCTTTTTAGTTTGCATCCATCCCATTCATTGATTCTTGGTTTTACTTCTTGCACTTCAGGAGTCTTGTTGAGGAAGTCAGTCTCTAAGCTGACAGGATGGAAAGTTGGGCCTACATTTTCTTCTAGTAGGTGCGGGGTCTCTTATCTAATGCCTAGGTCCTTGATCCAACTTTGAGTTGGAGTTTGAGGAGGGTGAGAGATAACATATGGATTTCCAGTTTTCCCTGCACTCTTTGTTGAAGAGGCTATCTTTTCTCCAAAGTATGTTTATGTGCCTTTGTCCACTATGAGATAACTGTATTTATGTGGGTTTGTGTCTATGTCTTCTATTCTGTTCCATTGGTCTTTATGTCTGTTTTGGTGCCAATACCATGCTGTTTTTGCAAAACAAAACTATAGTTACACTATAGCTCTGTAGTATAGTTTAAAGTCTGATATTGTGATGTCTACTGCTTTGCTTTTCTCTTAGCTTACCTTTTCTACTTTCCTATTTTCCCCTGCTTCTCAACAAGTATTCCTATATTTTCATATTCATTTCTTCCTGTGGTCAGATTTATGGTTAAGAAAAATAACAACCAGAGGCTTCAAAGGATCTACAGATATATTAAGAGATTTGCTATAATCATCTCATTTATAATTCATTGAAGAATACGATTTTCTTATTTTAAAAATGTTAGATTTATTTAAAGGCAGAAATTCAGTTAATGATATGGCAATACTGATGTGTTTCTATTTATTTTTCAGAGTTTTTGAGGAAAAAAAACTAAGTCTTGATACTGTCTTGATTGCATAACATTTGTTCAGTCATTTAGCAAATAATTATTGAGCATTTTCTATATGTCAGATTAAAAGCGAGGTGCTAATAACACTAAGATAAAATTTTGCTTCCTTCTGCCAGGAACACATAACTTAGCAAAAGACATTTTAAAAAGGAATTTAGCACACTAAAAGTGATGAAACCCATATCTGTGGGAGAGAAACCAGCTCTTGGGATAGTGGTTTTAGATGAATTTTGCCAGAAAAGTAGGACTTGAGTTGAAATGTAGAGACCCAGATAAATGGCTCATCCAGAGGAAGGGAGAAAGGGATTCCAGGATGACAATGTGTATGAAGAATAATCATCATGAAAAGGTATTGGTATAGTCACATGCCAATGAACAGAGCATGATGTGACTGGAGAAGGGTAGGGAAGGGCAAGATCATGGAAGGTTTTGGGTTTTAGGCAAAAGAATTGTGAACTTCACCTTAGGCAAATTCCTGAAGAGTTTTAAACCAGAATGAATCACAATTAGTTTGTACTTTATTCAAAGTGATTTCTGGTAGCAGAATCGTGGCAATGAAGAACTACAGAAGACTAAAGAACTTGAGCCAAGGCAAACCATTATGCTTGCAAAAAAAAAAATTGAAATGGAGGAATTATTTGTGGATGAATAAATGCTGAAGAATTATATTTAATGATATTGGCAATCTTTTTTTTTTTTTTTTTTTTAAACCGGGGAATGAACCAAGGGTTGGTTAATCTCTGAGCCACATCCCCAGTACTTTTTATTTTGAGACAGGGTCTTGCTAAGTTGCTTAGGGTCTCACTAAGTTGTTGAGGATGGCTTTGAACTTGTGATCTTCTTGCCTCAGCCTCCTGAGTCTCTGAGGGCAGCTCCCTTCATTCCTTCTGTCATGCTTCTCAACTAGGGCTGACACTACAGTTGGAAATATGTGGAGATGTGTCACTAGCCACTAGGGAGGCCAGATAGTTCCAAAGCATGGGACATCACACCTCAAAAATATTTTCTTTATGATGTAAGAGTGTTGGCCAGACAAGAACTTTTCAATGCCTGCATTACTTACTCATTAGTAGTTGAGCAAGGTTTCTGCACATCTGGTTAGTTAAATCAAACATCATCTCATGTCTTATCTCTGTACCAGTTTATGAGTATAAAAAAACTCAGTTTATGAGTAGTCCAAAAATGTTGCCTATTTTCTCCATTAAATTTCATTGCCTCTGTGTAGCGTACTGTTCAGATGCTGAAAATATCAGCTTCTTGAGGCAAAATATCAAAAGTGGGCCTCTGCCCTAAGTGCTTCCCACTAAGTCTATTGACTCTTTACCTGGCCTGCTATAAACTTTCTTAAGACTATTTTTGAGAACAGACAAGTATGATTGTTTTGCACAATTTCTAGGAGAGGAAACTGAGACTTACAGAGGTCAGGTAAATTACCCTCCCAAGGTTACAGATAGCAGATGCTATAGATGAATTTCAAACCCAAACGTTCTGACTCCAAAACTCAGCTGCTTAACTGTTCCACAAAAAATTCCTAAGTCAGTACTTTGTTGTTTTCAAGTTATATTTGGCTTCTTTTACATCATTGTGGAATACATTCCAATTATTTGGGGATTACTTTTTTTGGGGGGCAGGTACCAGAGGCGCTTAACCACTGAGTCACATCTCCAGCCCTATTTTGTATTTTATTTAGAGACAGGGTCTCACTGAGTTGCTTAACTTTTACTGAGGCTGGCTTTGAATTCATGATCCTCCTGCCTCAGCCTCCTGAGCCATTGGGATTATAGGTGTGCACCACTGCACCTGGCCTTGGGAATTACTTTTTTATCCCAAATGTCTGAAAGTCTGTGTTCAATCCTAACCTAGGTTTTCTACTCTATATGTTATAATGAACATTGTTGCTGAAAGCTCTGTCTTTGTCCCTGATGCCAACTCAATAATGAGAACATGATTTTGAGAAAAAGGAAAAAGAAGGTTTATTGCTTTGCTAGCAAAAGAGAAACACAGGAGACTCCTGTCCCAAAAGCTGTAATTCTACCCTTCAGCAGGAACAGGGGGCTTTTAAAGAGGTGATTCAAAAGCTACATTGCACATGTTCTCTGTTGGAGTTGTGATTTACTTGTTAGTTTGGGAGACAATTATTTCTGAGATCTTCTGGTACCATCTTCAAAAGTCTAGATTACTTCATTCCTATAGTGGGTTGGTGAAGGCATTCTTGCACCCACTGTCTAACAGGGTCACAGAGCAGGGGATGCTGTGGCAGGGCCACACCATCTGGAAACTAAAACCATGGGGAATGTTAAAGTGTTTTTTTTTTATGATACTCATGATATGAATAACAGGGCATATGTCAATCAATAATAAAAGTACATATTGCCTGAGATTGCAAGAGAATTCCCAGAATGAGACTAGAATACAATTAAGACATGCCCCAAGATGAATAATCATCACGAAAGGGTATGGATACAAACAATAGTGCTCAAGATACAATAGTGCTATTCCTCAAGAAATTCATGAGAAAAAGATTGCAAATTGAGGTTCCTGAGAAAAGCTTAACAATTTACACTAAGCTCCCCCTCCCCGTTCTAAAGCCACAACCTATGCAACATACATTCCCGGCCACTAACAGACCCTCCTTTGCCTTACACAGGAATTCATGATGAGAATGGGAAATACATAGTTAATGACAAATGGGTAGAGGTGCCAAGTCTGCTCTTTGGTTAAAGATTACAAAGACATAAGAATTGGTGTGTTTTGACCAAGGATAAAGGAAATTCTTCAAGAAAGCAGTTAAATAGGTCATGTGAAAAAAAGAAAATTACCTTGGAAATTAAAAACAGAATAATGTAAAATTAATACAGATATATTTTAGGGGCACTTCAGAGTAGTAGGCTTTTAAGTAATCGACTTTCACTACTTTAAGTGTGTTTTACTGGGATTTTAGTTTAGAAGTAAAAAATCTTACCAATAATCATATGCATGCTTTAAAGTTAAAGGTTAATGAAATAATAATAGGTGTGCTTTAAAGTTAAAAAGTTAAAAATAGGTCAGGAGACATGTAGTTAGAGTTACGTAGCCTAGCACCGAGTGATTCAGGTAAAAACGTAAAAGCTTAATCATGATTGGCAAAGGTTACAGGAAAATATTTTAAACAATGTAGTCAAATCTTAGGTAATCAATATGTGTCAGAAAAGACTGTAACTCTTGAAAATTATGTAAATCAAAGAAGTTTTGGGCTTTGAGGCTATTCATTAACTACCGAGGAAAAAACACCTGTAAAAAAGGTATTAAAAATAAACGCCCCTCTAAGGGCAGCAGATTTTTCTGGAAGCTGCTCTTAACTTGCAACCTGTCTTTTAATCTCTTCTTCTTTTGCTGAAGCCACTCCTCCTCCAGGACCCCTGGATCCTAGCTAGGGCTGGACCCTGGCAGTGGGTATGTGTATTCAGGTATAGATAAATTTGCTTAAATGGGGAAGAAAGGTAATCTTGTTTCCCCTGAGATTAGGCAGGAGCAAGGATAGAGGAAGAGAAAGAAACATGTCCATTTAAAAAATAAATTGTAGTGGCAGAGAAGCAAATGCTATATTTAAGCATAGAGTGGACCAATTTTTCAACATCACTTATCTTTTTTGCATCTATTATTAAAATAAAGCAAGTGTACTAGTATGCTTTCTGGTCTTTCAAAATGAATTTCAAAATTAAAATAATTCTTGGGGCTGGAGTTGTGGCTCAGTGGTAGAGCACTCCCCTAGCACAGGCAAGGCACTGGGTTCAATCCTCAGCACCACATAAAAATAAATAAATAAATGAATAAAAGGAAGGTATTGTGTCCAACTACAACTAATTTTTTTTTAATTATTAAACTTTTATTCTCAATGGATACCATTTACAATTATGTTCTATCAAAATCATATACAGTTTCTTTTTGTTGTCATTTTAAAAAATGGTTTACACTGGTGGGAGGGAAAGGGAGGGGGCAGGGGATTATCAAGGATGGTGGAATGTGATAGACATCATTATAGAAAGTACATGTATGAAGACTTGAATTAGGTGTCAACATACTTCATATACAGAGATATGAAAAATTGTGGTATATATGTGTATTAAGAATTATAATGCAAAACAAAACAAAGTGCATGTATAAAGGCATAAATTGGGGTGAACATACTTTATATACAGAGATATGAAAAATTGTGCTCTATATGTGTAATACGAATTATAATGTATTCCACTGCTGTCGTGTATTTAAAAAAAATAAAATCAGTAAAAGATAAAAAAATAGTGTTGTGATATGTCTAAGATCAGCTGTAGTATGGAATGTGTTTATCCATCTAAATAACTATTCTGGCAACCCTTTAGTTTAAAGTAGCTTCTTAAATATGTGGTATGAATCATGTTGCTTCATCCTTGCCCTTTTAGCATATTAATGTCTAATTCAAATAAAACATGATGCAATCTCCAAAAAAAGAAAAATGGTTTACACTGATAACTAAAGGTAAAAGTGATAAGAGCTCTTTGGATGTCTCAGCCCATGTAGCAATCTACAAATCCCCAAATGAAGAACTTGTATTGCAATGTCATCTTCTTCTTCCTCCTTCCCAAAATTCTCTTCATTATTCTCATCAATTTCATTGGCAAAAGCTTAAGGAAGAGCAAAATATTTATCCTTTGAGCTAAAACAAAACAGATCAAATGGCTATATTTATGTTTGATAACACTAATGATAAGCCGGGTGCAGTGTGCACACCTGAATCCCAGAAGCTCAGGAGGCTGAGGCAGGGGGATTACAAATTTGAGGCCAATCTCAGAAACTTAGCAAGGCCCTAAGCAACTTAGTAAAACCTTGTCTGAAAATAAAAATTAAAATGGGCTGAGGATGTGGCTCAGTGGCTAAGCACCTCTGGGTTCAATCCCTGGTACCAAAAACCAAAACAATCCAATAATAATGATGATGATGACAATAATATTATATGAACATCTCTCCCAGGCCCATACTTTGCCATTGTTGCCATTCAGTACCTTTATCCATAGCCTGATTTTAATGGGAGCAATAGAAGTCTCTGTGCACATACACAAGAAGTATGATGCTATTTTCATAGAGCTTAAGATGATTTTATTATAAAGGTAATAATGTGCTCTTTTTATGAAAGGATTACACAGTAAAGAAATTCTGTTTTAAAAATGAGAAGTCCTCAATTTAATGTGAAATATCTGCCCTTGAGAGGAATTAATTCTGAAGAGGAATTAATAGTTTTTCAGTGTTATGATAATATTGTTATGTGTTTTTCAAGCTAAGTTTACATGTAAAAGCAGTACACAGCCCAAACTATATAACATTTGCTGTATTTAAAGGGGCTATCATTTGAAAAGTTTTTCCTAAATAAATTGCTTAATTGCTTAAACTTTTTTACAAAACATTTTTACAATTTTATTTTTTAAAATAAAGTTACAATAGAGAAAAAGTACTCTCTAAAGAAAAATAAATAAATAAAAAGAGGTTGGAGTGTGACTCCATTTAAAAACAAACCAAAAACCAAAAAACCAAAACACAAATACAACAACAAAAGGAACCGTTTATTGCAGTTACACTAAATAAAATGTCCACATTTATGCAACTTAGGGAGGTAAAACTGGGATTATTTTAGACCCTCCCGTAACATATCATATCATATAAAATATATCCAAAAATAGTTATATATAACTTTTGAAATACATTGCAGTTTGAGAACATTATTTTTTTAAAGAAAAACATTAATTAAATATGTATCACTATCCATTAGTATTTTGGAGTCTGTTTAATTTTCCCCCAATCTTAAAAATTGAGGTAGTCCTCAAACGTCATACACCCTTAGTTCTGCCCCTCTAATGATTAATGGGTAATTGTCCCTGAAGCTAATTTGAAAAGCAAGTTGACTCATTCCTGCTCTTCACATCTTTCTTTCAAACTGTAAATTTTTAATAGTTGTTTATTCTTTATTCTTTTCTTTCTTAATTAGTCTGATAAAGTTTCAGTTCTTTAGCTAATAATTTGCAGGAACATAAATATTCCTAAATTCACTAGTCGCAGAAAAAAAGTTGCAATAGAAGTAGATCGAGACTGTATTGTTTGGGGAAATAAGGAAATTTTTGTATGTTTTTAAGGACTGATCTTGGTGAGAGTCTGGCTCTGGATGCAGGTGAGCAGTAAATTCTGACACCAGATTGCTTCCTTTTTTTTCTACTAGGGTGTGGCTGTTACTTGTGTAACAAGGAAAGTATTTTGTGTAAAGATTTGAGGTTTCAATGCGTTTCTCAGAAAGCTATATTATCTTTCTCATAGTGGGAGTTTCTCTGAGCCTTTCAACAGAAGATACTGATGTTTGAAAAGCTCAAGGTTGAGTAAATTTGAGAGGGCTGTCAGAGTTCCACTTCATCACCCTCATTGCAGTAATTTCCCTACTACCTAAATATTTGACCCTCCTGTTTTAGTCACGGTAAGCAGGGGGTCTTAAAGGACAGCCTGTCTACAAAGAATGAGAATCCAAGTTGCAAATTTGGCGACCTGGGTCATAGTTTTCTTAACTAATCTTCACGTTATCACTTGGGTCTTTCGACACTATCCTCAGGACAAAGGGTGGGGGTGTCAGGGGCACAGGGTTTAGCAAGAGTAGGCTATTTGTGTGACCTGTTTACAGGTTACTAGGTTTCAACACCAAGTTAAATCTTTCTTCGTGTCTTGGGCAAAACTCCGGCCCGAGGTCACGCAAACTCAGGGTGGCTCCCAGGAGACAGCATGGCAGCTTCCCCAGCGCTGGCATTCAGGAATGTCACCTGCAGCCTGCAGGACCCAACACCGTGTGGTCCCGTAGACTCGCTACACCTCACTTTTTGCAGCGGGAGGGCGGTGGAGGAGACGCTCTAGGCAACGCCTCTGCTTCCAGCCAATGAGGAGCTGGGATTGCGTCGGGGCTTACGCTCATTAGTCGGTGCTGGCTCCGCCCTTAGGTGATCGCGTGCGAATAAAGTCTCCAGTCCAGCCAGAGCTCGGCTATTGTGCACCGGGGTTTGGCTCAGCCCGCGTGCTTTAGCTCTCGGTCGCTTTTACTTCTTCCGTTTCTCTCCCGTCCCGACGTTCGGTTTCCTAGTCAGATATTTCTCACTGACCCCACGCTTTCTCCTTTGCAGTTCAGCATGCAGAAAAAAGACGCCTCCTCACACGGTTTCCTACCTAGCTTCCAGCATTTCGCCACGCAGGCCATCCATGCCGGACAGGAACCCGAGCAATGGAATTTCCAGGATGTGGTGCCTCCCATTTCACTCTCCACTACGTTCAAGCAGAAGGCGCCCGGACAGCACCTGGTGAGCTGGGCTTGTCTGGGGGCGGTACAGGCAGAGCTGGGCGGCAAAAAAAAAAAAAAAAAAAAAAAAAAAAAGGATTATAAATTAAAAGTGTTTCTATTCTGCAATCCTTGCAGTAAGCTTTGTGTTAGTTGGTCCAGTGATCATAATTCTTTTGATAAGCAGGACTGGAAGGAGCAGTTTGTCCAACTTGCCATGTAGATTTGAATAGAAATTCGTGTAATTTCATTTCGAATATGAGGTTTGAGTAAACTTCAGCAGCAAAAATTTTAAAGACACGGTAAGAAGTCAGCTTTAAAAATTTAAGGATCTGGCCAGACCTGGTGGTGCGCGCCTGTAATCTCTGCTACCCAGGAGGCAGAGGCAGGAGGATGGCAAGTTAGAGGCTAGCTCCAGCAAGTTAGCAAGACTCTGTCCCAAAAGAAGCAATATAAAGGGCTGGGGATGTAGCTCAGTGGCAGAGCACCTCTGGGGTCAATTCCCAGTTCTGCAAATAAATAAATAAATAAATAAATAAATAAAAAATTAAGGGGGTCTAAGAAATCATGTAGAATTAAGAATACTCCTAGAAGCTGTATTCAGCTAATAGTTATTATGTACTATGTGCCAAATTCATACTTATATTATGTGTATTACATATAGTGAATTTTCTAATCCTAACAACCCCAGTCCAAATTAATCCCATTTTTCTGAGATTTAGGGATGATGAGCAATGAGCATAGGCTCATAAGTGGTAGAGCTGGGATTCTGAGTTGCTCTGGAATCCCTCTTAGGTGCTGGGCTACCTTGTGCTATTCTCTAACAATACTAGTAACAATTTACTTAATTGCATCATTTAAACAGTATGGCTTAGTGATTAAGAGCACAAGTCATATAGTCAAAGGACATAGGTTTGTATTCTGACATCACCTCTTCTGAGCTGGGTAACCTTGATCAAGGAAGTTATTTAACCTATTCACTCAGATTGATCCTGTATAAATAAAGATAATAATAGTACTTACACATAAACTGTTAATGTTTGTGAAGCTGTGTACTACACAATAATTACTCAGTAGTAGTATTTTGGTTCACATATTTGCATTTACATTTTTTTTCTCTCAATCACAACAACCAGGTCAGAGGGCTGGATGGATATTGTATACATTTTATAGGAAAGGAACTAACACAGACTCGTACATAAATGGCTTATAAACCTATTAGAGAGCACTCTTTCCTAATTGCATAGCTTATTTACTTTTAGTGACATACTAGATGTGTCTGTGTAGTATTTAGAAGTTGCTGAAGTTCAGAAGAAAATAGTTAAATACACTTTGAAGGTCCCAAGCCTGGATTATACTTTGAAAACCATTTTCATGTATTACATTAGTTAAGAAAAGGTCTTACAGAGTTGCTTTGTGAGATAGAGTTCTAAAGGCACTTACAATGGTTTAGGATACAAAAAACAATTGTATATTGATCAAAATGTGTATACAACTTCTCTTCCAAGATGTGGTTTGTTCCTTGTATAGGTTTACCAAATGAGTGACTGCTCAAGCTTTGGAACCTAGTATAAAAGTTAATCATTCAGATATATTAATAATTAAATGTTCTTAGAAAACAAAGAGCGATGGTTAAATCCATAAGATTGCTTCATATCTTTAAAACAGGTTAAGAGCACTAAAGGGAATTTGAAGAGCAGAATGAGAAGCATCTGATTCTTTAGTTACATTTGAAAAGCCATTGAGTAGGTGAGGCAGTTTGCCCCTAGAATATGCCTCTTTCCCCTTACAAAGGGAAATATTTGAAAATTAATGAAAGTGTGGGGATCTTTTTTTTTTTTTTTTCCTGTCTGATAGGTACAGCTTCAGGTAATGGTAGAGATGTGATGACATCTTGGAGCCCTACAAAATATATATCTGTTTGGTTTATCAAAAACAAGAAAACAGGGGCTGGGGATATAGCTCAGTTGGTAGAGTGCTTGCCTTGCATGCACAAGGCCCTGGGTTCAATCCCCAGCACCATATACAAACAAACTAAAAGAAAAAGACACAAGAAAAAAAAAAACCACAGTAAAACTTTAAAAAATGATTATTGCTAATACGAGAACTCCAAA
This sequence comes from Callospermophilus lateralis, assembly GCF_048772815.1. Lineage (NCBI taxonomy): Eukaryota > Metazoa > Chordata > Mammalia > Rodentia > Sciuridae > Callospermophilus > Callospermophilus lateralis. The sequence goes on along the minus strand of NC_135311.1, from coordinate 87,469,793 downwards.
ATCAGAAACAAAGGTGTGAAGAGTGGTAGTTTTTTTGTCATATGTTATCTGAACTGGGTGAAAAAAGAAAAAAAACATAGGTTTCTCAATTAAATTCTATGTTCAAATTTTAGGTTTGAATTCTGGTTTTGGTGCTCCTGAGTTCTTATAATATTTGATTTCACTTTCTTCAAAGTAAGTCCTGAGGATTAAATAAAATGACCGGATGAAGATGAATTCTGTGGTGCCATATATGTAAAAGGAGTATTATGCAAATTTTTTTTTTTTAATATTTCTTTATTTTTTTTAGTTATCAGCAGACACAACATCTTTGTTGGTATGTGGTGCTGAGGATCGAACCCGGGCCGCACGCATGCCAAACGAGCGCGCTACCGCTTGAGCCACATCCCCAGCCCATTATGCAAATTTTTAACAATGTATTATGTGGAGGTGCTTTGCTAACTCCTATTTGTGGAGTTATTCTTGTAGAGCTGAGATCTGAACTCTGAGCACTTATAGGATCTGTTTATACCTTCTTGTTTAATGATAACTAGAACTTGTTTCACATTTATCTATCTATCTATCTATCTATCTATCTATCTATCCATCTTGTTATTTATTGTCATTCTAGGGATTAAACCCAGGGCCCCTCACATGCTAGGCAAATGCTCTACCACTGAGCTACATCCCGAGCTCTTTTTGTTTTATTTTGAGACAGGGACTTGCTAAGTTCTTCAGGCTGGCCTCAAAATTGTGATCCTCCTGCCTCAGCCTCCTTAGTAGCTGGGATTATGGGCATGTACCACTGTGCCTGGTTCATTGCTTATTTCTGAGGTAATGTAATACAGTTTAGAATTAGGTTTACTTTGTTAACTCATGGAATTCTTTTTCTTCATGTCTTCAGATTAATGCATAAGGTGAGTCGAACATAATAATATTAGTAATATTACAAACTGCCCCCCCCCGCATTTCCACTTACCATGGTTAATATGTGTGAGGAAATATGCAGTGGACACATATCTCATTTTAGTCTCATAGCAATTTTATGAACTAAGTATCCCATCCCCTTTCCCCATTTAGACTGAATCTTGGAAATGTTATTTACTTATTGACAGACACCCAGCTAATGAGTGGCAGATGCCTAATTCTATCCTAGTCTGATCATCTTTAGCTTTTCATACCCATCATGCCATGACACTGTCATACTTCTGTCCAATGTCAAGACATATTGTAACTAAATAATAGAAAGTCATAATGGTAGGGTGAACCTATGGTTGTGGAGCTATCTCCATTAGACCCCAATAATAAACTTAAAGCTCTTTGAATGAATTCTTATTTCTTTTCTTCAGGGTTTTGAATACAGCCGTTCTGGAAATCCCACAAGGAATTGCTTGGAAAAAGCAGTGGCAGCCCTGGATGGGGCCAAGTATAGTAAGTGATTTGCATTTCACAGCAGTCTAGAATCCTTTAAGAATGTGTCAGAAAAATCACAGAGACACAGAATGTAGAACTGGAAGGAAACAAAGATTTGCATGTTCAAAACTCTTGTCAGAGACATTGAATTTTTTGTCTGCGTGTCTCAGTTGATCTAATATGCATATGTGTAACCATTGGGTAGTAATAAATATGTAAAGAGGCAAAATGCCAGCAGTTATTGGTTAGTATTCATGTGAACAACATTCTTCCTCTGAAGAGTCAGTATACATACATAAAAATTAAATATAATTCTACCTATGAAAAGAGAAACTTTCTTATATTCTGGTTCATTCATCTGACAACTTGTGTCTGAGAATAGCACCAAGGTTCATTTGCAGTGGTCAATAACTTTTGATAATATGCTCTCAGAGACTTGAAATTCCCTCCCTGAGATTTTTTTTTCCCCATGAGGGGAGTGGATTACTGTTAAATTATCTTTATATTTTTCATATAAATTATAATAAAAAAGAACAGAATAGCAAATAGAAAATATGTGTCTTATATATCTCTCATCATTAAATTTATCATACACAGCTATGTGAGTTTTATTAAAATATTTTCTGAATTGCATATTCATAAATTAATGAATGAACTGGGCTTGGTGGTGCATATGTGTAATCCCAGTGGCTGAGAGGCTGAGGCAGGAGGATCATGAGTTCAAAACCAGCCTCAGCAAAACTAAGGTGCTAAGCAACAAAAGAGGGCTGGGGTTATGGTTCAGTGGTTGAGTACCCCTGAGTTCAAACCCTAGTACCTCCCCCCGCCAAAAAAAAAATCTAAAACACTATTTAATTGACTATAGACCTTCTTTTCTTTTTCTTTTTTTCTTTTTGGCACCAGGGATTGAACCCAGAGGCCCTTAATCACTGAGCAACATCCCCAGCACTTTTTAAAATATTATATTTGGAGACAGGGTCTTGCCAACTTGCTGAGGTTGGCTTTGAACTCGAGATCCTCCTGCCTCAATCCTCTTGCCTCAGCCTCCTGAGCTGCTGGGATTATACTCATGTATCACTGCACTTGGCCATCTCAGATTTCTGTAAGAAATTATTTCCTTCAAGGCTGAGCACAGTAGGACACCCCTGTAATCCCAGAGGCTCAGGAAGCTGGGGCAGGAGGATTGCAAGTTCAAAGGGTCTCTACAAAAGCAAGGTTCTAAGCAACTCAGTGAGACCGTCCCTCTAAATAAAATACAAAATAGGGCTGGGGATATGGCTCTGTGGTCGAGTGCCCCTGAGTTCAAAAAAAAAAGAATTATTTTCTTCAAATGTTTCTTAGAAATGTTTTAATTAATATAGAGTTGATGTAAGACAAAAGTATCTCGCCATATATATTTTATATAATATATACACACACAATATATAATTGATATATTATTATAAATATATAAATTTCAAGTGCTTCTAAATATTTGAATGTGACTCCTATAATATTATTACCATATTACCTATAATATATCTATATATAATTTATGTATAAGTTAAATATAATTTATCCATTTGTATATAGATATGTGTAATTTAAATTTTCTTCTTATTATTTTTTTGCAGTTGTAGATAGACAGAATGCCTTTATTTTATTTATTTTTTATGTGGTGCTGAGGATTGAACCCATGCTAGACAAGAACTCTGCACCTGAACTACAACCCCAGCCCAATATATATGTAATTTAAAAGATATTTTGTTCTTGAAATAGGAAGGGGGATTTGTTATGGCATTAATCAGGGGATCTCTGGTGATTCAACAGTGGTGGCTGGCCTTCTATCAGAAGAAAAGGGACATAGAATAATGCAAGTAAATACTGTAGATTTTTTTTTTAACCTGTAGTCTGCGTTGTCAGCTTACACAAATTTGATTTTTATTTAAGGTTTGGCCTTTGCTTCGGGTTTAGCAGCCACTGTGACTATTACTCATCTTTTAAAAGCAGGAGACCAAATTATTTGCATGGATGATGTGTATGGAGGTAGGTAATCTATTTTATATAGTGTCAGCTAATAATGACATTATTTATTAATATAACAATATAATTTGTTAAAATATGTGATATCATAATATAAGAGAGATTGTCTAATAAAGGTTGTACTGAAGCTGCTAGAATGAGGATGTATGATTTCATCAACATTCAGACATATTCTGTTTTAGATATAATAGTTTTTTTCCCACTTTTTTATTGGTGCATTATAGTGATACATATTGATATGATTTGTTGTTTTTACATTTTTACATTGTTGTAAAAATGCTGTTATATTGTTATAATACACAATATAACAATAGAATTTGGCCAGTATCACTCCCCCAGCATTTCTCCCTTCCTTCCCCACCTCCTACCCCCTCATCCCTTTTCTCTAAAGATCTATCTCCCTTTGATTTTTAGGAGGTCCACCTCCACCTTTTTTTTTTTTCGCTTTTTCTCTTTCATTTTTGCACATGAGAGAAAACATGTAACCCTTGGCTTCTGAGTTTGACTTGTTTCGCTTAACATGATGACCTGTAGTTCCATCCATATTCCTGCAAATGCCATAATTTCATTTTTTATTGATGGTTTAATAAAACTCATTGTGTATGTGTATATATTTTCTTTATCTATTCATTTGTTGATGAGCACCAAGCTGGCTCTATAACTTGGCTACTGTGAGTTGCACTGTTATAAACATTGATGTGGCTGTATCATGTTAATATGCTGATTTTAGTTCTTTTGGGTAAATACCAAGGAGTGGGATCACTGGGTCATATGGTGGTTGCATGTCTTGAGGAACTTCCACTCTGATTTCTATAGCGGTTATTCTAATTTATACTCCCACCAACAGCATGAAAGTGTTCCTTTTTCTTCACATCCTCTCCAACATTTTTTATTATTTACATTCTTGATGACTGCCATCCTGACTGGTGTGAGATGAAATCTTAGTGTAGTTTTGATTTGCATTTCCTTAATTGCTAATGATGTTGAAGATTTTTTCATGTATTTGATGGCCATTTGTATTTCTTCTTTTGAAGTGTCTTTTAAATTATTTGTACATTTATTAATCAGGTTATTTGATTTTTTTTGTTGTAAAGGTTTTTTTAATTTTTTTAAATTAATTTTTATTGTAGGTTGTTCAAAACATTACATAGTTCTTGATATATTATATTTCATACTTTGATTCAAGTGGGATATGAACTCCCATTTTTACCCCATATACAGATTGCAGAATCACATCAGTTGCACAACCATTGATTTACATATTGCCATTCTGGTGTCTGTTGTATTCTGCTGCCTTTCCTATCCTCTACTATCCTCCCCCCCCCATAATTTTTTATATATTCTAGATATTAATCCTCTTGCAGAAAAATAGCTAGCAGAGATTTTCTCTCATTCTGTGTGTTCTCTCTTCATATTCCTAATTGTTTCCTTTGCTGTGCAGAAGATAAAATTTCTAGAGAGAATGTTCTAGCATTATTTAATTTTTTTTTACCTGCAATGAAAGTGAACTATAACCCAGGTCATTTCAGAGTTCAACTCTACCCACCCTCTTCCCCTTTTATTTTCTTTTGGCTTTAGGGAATCTTTTGAAAAATTTGTTGAAAGATAGGGACCTCTTTAAAAAAAAAATGTCTTTAAAACTATACCCAGTGTTTAGCATTTTACCTTTGCAGGGGGTGGGGTAGGGGTGTCTCACAGATTGGGACACCTTGAAGCCCATGCTTAGAATGGGCCAATTCCCAAGGGCTTACATGTTGACTATTCAAGTGGTGCTGGGTGGGAGGAGAAGACAGTTTTGTTCTTACATTTAAGCAAGACTGATTTTCTTCCTTCCTTCCTTCCTTCTTTCTTTCGATTGAACACAGGGTCTTGTACATGTGAGTCAAGCACTCTACCAACTGAGCTATATACTCAGCCCTCAAGACTGATTTCTGTGTTAAAAACAGTAGCAAAGAATTTTATAAATGTGCAAACAATTCCAAATGCTTCTAAATATTTGAAGATGGGGCTGGCGATATGGCTCAAGTAGTAGCGTGCTTGCCTAGCATGTGTGAGGCACTGGGTTTGATCCTCAGCACCACATAAAATAAAATAAAGATATTGTGCCCACCTAAAGCTAAAAAATAAATAAATAAAAATATTTGAAGATGTCTTTTGGAATATTATTATCATTATCTCTACCTCCTAGCTTAACAAAAAATTAAGTTTTTAAAGTAAGGGACTTTGAAGTAAGGGACTTGCCCTGAGTAATCATTTTATCTTTCAGAAATTTGCATAGTGCTTTGTATTTTAATTTGGGTCCTTATAATAGTATGTTGAACTGATATTGTAAAGATTTCTTTGGTTACTATTATAGTGCATTACAAACAGGTAATAAAGTATAGTGCATGGCAAACAGGTACAAAATCCTTAAATTTTTTATAATTTTTTACATTCTCTTTCAGATTTCTAGGGTCATAACACAAAAATGCAGTTTATCATTGATCTTTTTTTTTTTTGGTTGACTATCAATAATAGCACATTTTCTTTAAATTTTGCATATGTAAAAAAATCAAACCCAGAACAGTGTTTATAAAATAAATTATTCTAAGCTGAATGATTTTTCTTGTTGTACTACAAAAAGCTAGTAGTTTGTCTTAAATTTTTTAAAAATTTATCTGTTAAAGCTTTTAGAATCACATAACAAAAACATTGGGAAAGTATAAAGAATAGTAACTAGTTACTTCCTATTACTAAAGTGTAACCAGATTGAAAATGTATTTTGAACATTTTATTGACCTTGGTTCATTTCTTTTAGATTTGAATACTAAGAAGAAATTGTACAAAATATATTGATGGTTCAGGGGTAAAATTACTTAATGTTTGAAGAGTAGAGATTGGATATTTTGAGGAACGTTTTCTGCTTCATGCCCTTTGTTATAGGTATCAAGTATATTTTATCTGACTCCTGAACCTCCAAAGTTCAAACTTAATATTCGGTGCTATATTGGATAGCCAAAATGCTTACCTAACATATCTTTTAGTTGCATTTTTGTTGGTGATTAAAGGATCTTTAAATTTTTCAAGTGATTATACCTCTAAGAAATGAAATTCCTTTATATAATGCTCTTTCAATTTTTCTGATTCTCTCCTGCCTCAGGTACACACAGGTACTTCAGGCAGGTGGCTCCTAAATTTGGATTAAAGCTTTCTTTTGTTGATTGTTCCAAAACCAAATTGCTAGAGGCAGCAATTACACCAGAAACCAAGGTAATTTAGCTAGTTTTCAGTTTTTTAAATTTTTTTTTAATTGTCAATGAATCTTTATTTTGCTTATTTATATGTGATACTGAGAATGGAACCCAGTGCTTCACACATGCTAGGCAGTGCTTCACACATGCTAGGCAAGTGCTCTACCACTGAGCTACAACCTCAGCCCATAGTTTTCAGTTTTGTCTGCTTTCTCTGTGATGTCCTGTTTTCATCATTTCAGTTTATTAGAGAATATAATTTAAATAATTTAAATCTGAATTTAAAGTTTTTCAAACTAGGTCCTTTATTTCAAAAATTTTTCTTTGAAAGTAAAACTAGTATATTTGTATGATGAATTAAAAATTTTATTAGAAGGGGGCTGGGGATATAACTCAATTGGTAGAGTGCTTGCCTCACATGTACAAGGCCCTGGGTTCATTCCCCAGGACCCCCCCCCCCATATATATATATATATATATATATATATATAAATTGACAAAATTAGCATAGACTGGCATCTCCCAGGCACTATAGCATAATGATTAGGAATTCATACACAAATTCTAGAGTGGAATTCTAATTCTGATTCTCTATCATAATTGGTATATTATTTAGGAAGATTATCAAAATCTCTTTCTTCATTTGTAAAATGAAGATAATTGTATCTGCTTTATAGCAAGGTAGTGTGAAAATTAAATGAGATAATGCAATGCTTGGTATAGTACCTGGATATGTGGTAATTACTAAAATTTTTCTTTGTATGAGCTGGGGAAGTAACACAGTGATAGAATAGTTGCCTAGCATGTATGAGGCCCTGAGTTCCACTTTCAGCACTGCAAGAATAATAATAATAAAAAAATGCAAACGCGTGCAGTTCTTAACTGAATTACCAAGCTAGTATTGGTAACAAGTATTCAGAGAGATTGGATTATAAGAAAAGGAGCTTGTCAAACCACAAACCCTTAAGCACAGTGATTTTTCAGGGCTCTAAAAGATACTTTCTGTAAATAATAGAAGTAGAGAATGTGTCACAAGCAATCTTTAGCCTCCATCCTGGGACGCTTGTGTGCTACCGGAAGGTGTTTTGTGCCTGAATGAATGGCAGATGTGATATTCTTTCTTGGGACCTCATTTATATTCTGTGTGAATAAAAGAAGGACCAGTGTCCTTTATTTATAAGTCAGTCTTTTCCAGCATTTTACTAAGGTTATTAGAATTGGACCCAAGATTATGTGGCAGTTGATGATAAAAAATGAAAATCTTTTTCATACAAATAATTTCTTTATCATTTAGCTTAGGAGTTTAGCTTTTGGTAATCAAGGCTTTTTTTTTTTTTTTTTTAAAGGAACTTGTTTTTTTATCTTGTTGGAGAGAAAAGACACTTATTTAAATAGCTGGTTGAGTCTAAGAGAGGAAAGCAAATTATGAGTTATTCAGTTTCGTTCACAACTATATATATATAAGGGTTTTTTACTGACCTGAATTAATACGTTTTCCCTTCTGAAATATCAGACTTGTCATTTGAAGTAGAATTTTAAAGTCCATGTAAAACCTACTTTATATGTTTATTTACTTAGTTTTCATTTTTTAGTTTTGTTTTTTAATTATCTGTAGGAATAAAAAATTCTTACCCAGAAACCATTTTTATAGATATTTAAATAAATGAAGATTTTTTTTTATAGAATATGCGTTAATTTACCTTACATTTTCTGTAGTGGAGTTTCAGAGTAGAAAATCTGTTTAACCGGACCTCTACCCCATTTAACTATCAAATGTCTATAATGTGCCTGAATTATGGTAGGTTTTAGGATACCCAGATAAATGTATTGCCTCCTTCTTAAGTGAGCTGTGACCAGATTGTCTGTTGTGCCTGTCACTTTTGTCCTTTAGTCTAAAGCCCATGCTGTTCCTCCAGTCTTAGGCGCTTATTTTGTATAGTTTCTAGTGTGTATGGCATAATTTAAGTATTAGGGATATTTTTGGCATCGTAGGCATAATTCTTGTTAATGAAAATTCTAGGATATATATATTTTTTTCTTACTTTCGCAGTAGTACGAATTGAACCCATGGCCTTGAGCATGTTAGGCAAGCACTGAGCTATATCCCCAGCCTTTTGTAAATTTTATTTTGCGATAAGGTCTTGCTGTGTTGGCCAGGTTGGTCTCGAACTTGAGATCTTCCTGCCTCAGTCTCCCAAGTAGTTGGAATTACAGGCCACTACGCTTGGCTCTAGAATGTATTCTTACTGAATCTGTTATTTGTCACTGAGAACAAAATTTTTAGACACTCAACTATGTCTTTGGAATAATCCTACTTCTTAAGGAAAATAATTATAATAATTAACTTTAGTGCTTTTTTCTGCTTAGATATATATTATCTCATTTGATCTTTTCACAAATTCTATATAAGATTAAGGTACAGGGTAAGTTTTACTTAGCTCTGGCCTTTCAAGAATTGTAGGAGAAGCTGATTCAGATTTGAGCCTTCCAACTTCATTGTCCATGTGTTTCCATTATCTAATATAGACTCTTCAATTGTTATAGGAGATGTATGTTTGGGTAATATATTTTTACAAATTATTGTTATTTACCAAATTGTTTTAGATGGTTTGGATTGAAACCCCCACAAACCCTAACTTGAAGCTGACTGACATTGAAGCCTGTGCACATATTGTCCATAAGCATGGAAACATTATTTTGGTTGTGGATAACACTTTCATGTCGGCATATTTCCAGGTAAATGAAAATCAGTGTTTTGGGCCTGATGAGTAGATCACACTGATATCTATAGTTAGCAAAGGAAGGAAGAGTTGACATTAAAATCATTATTAAATTCATGAAATCTAATTGCAATTATTGATTAGGCAAAGAATTAGATTTGGATCTTTTCTACCATTAATATCATTTCAAACTTTGTATTATACCTGTGTTTTTAAAGAATTATCTCAATTAGAGCTTTCTGAGTCTCTTAGGATGGGTAAACTCTTTGTTTTTTGCAATGTTGGGGAATGAACCAGGGCCTCCTACATGGTAGGCAATAGCTCTATCACTGAGCTATGTTCCCAACTCAAGATGTGTAAATAAAAAGAAAAGCTATACTCAATGACTTCTCGTTATGTCACATTTCTCCCTCTTCTTTCTTTCTTGTGTTTCTTCCCTCAGCATCATAAAGACTATGCCTAGACCTGTGTATCTTTAATTTACTTGTGTTAGAAATTTCTACTTCATCTGTTTTACATTTTACGTTTTATAGTGTTCCTGTCTTAGTCTGTTTGGGTTATTATAACAAAATACTATACTGGATGACCTATAAACAGAAATTTATTTCTCATAGTTCTGGAGGCCAGGAAGTCCAAGAGCAAGGCACCAGCACATTCAGTGTGTGGTGAGGGCCCACTTTCTTCTGTATCCCTACAGGGTAAAAGAACACAGGCGGCTCTCTGGGGCCTACCTCATGAAGACACTAATTCTGTTCATAAATGGTGTGGCTTTAGAATGAATCACCTTCCAAATTCCCCTTCCCCATCACATTGGTGATTAGGTTTCACCATCATACTTTTGTGAGGTCACAAACATTCAGACCATAGCAGCTCCTTTTAAATTATCTATTTTTTCCTGATTATCCCTTTCATTTATCTTTCTCTCAGCACAATCCTTCATACATCCTCCTCCATTCCTTTCCCTTTTTTCTGTCCTCCTTCTGCCCAGGTTCTTTCTTTTCTATTTTGTTATTTTTGGTGGATCATCTTGGGGTCTCTCTGCTGACAACTTGCCTGCCTTCTCCCCATGTGTTCTCCCTCCCCTTCCTCTGAGTACCTATTTTCTGTCCTTGTAAAAAGTGACTTTTTTCCTTGTTCTTCTCTTCCTGATTGTACCTTATTGTACTTAGGCAGCTGTTTATAAGTTTCCACTGTTAATGACATTTCCCACTGACTCTTTTGGTCCCCACAATTGACTTGGACTGCTACCTCCATGTGACTGGCTAGCTGCCTAAGCAGTTTGCATAAACCTGTTCTTCATTGTATTTTATGTATATAATTTTTTTTAGTTGTAGTTGGACACAATATCTTTATTTTATTTATGTATTTTTATATGGTGCTGAGGATTGAACCCAGCATCTTGCACGTGCTAGGAGAGCGCTCTTCTGCCGAGCCACAACTCCAGCCCCAATTCATTGTTTTATTTGAAGTCACTAACATGTTTTATTTTTCTTTCCTGAAACATATATCTGGCTGCATTGCATTCAGATAGATTCATGGGTCTTCTACCTTTGGTTCCTGATAAATCTCTTGGCATCATCTGTCACAAGTGATTTTCAGTCTTGCATTAGTTTATCCCAACACATGAGCCTTCTACATTAGACAAGTTAATACACTCTGGGATCATTTTAGCTAAGTCACAGCATGTCCTGTGTATTCTCAAAGAAATTGCATGTTTTTTTTAGCCTGACCCTGCCCAAGTTACTCATGAGACCTAGCCCTCTTTCTCCTATGACTAATCACCAAAATAAGTCCAATTTTTCTACCTTTCTGAAGGCCATATCACATTCTTCATGCTAAGGATTGGCCTTTGCTTCATTGCACTTTGGATTCATTGTAGAATTTTTCAGAAATTGCACCATCCTGAGGTAGCCACACACACTGGTACCATAAAGCAAATCTCTTTTTGAAAAGGTCCTCTTACTGTCTTACCTTCACAAAAACTGAATATGTTCCTTTCTTCTTTGCTTTTTGTCTTTTGGATATTCTGTAAGTTTCAAATAAAGCAAAATGAACATATCAGTATGAAGTTTCAGAATAGCACCTCTGGAGTGAGTCCTGGCTCTATTATCTTATCTGAATGATCAATCTTTTTTTCTTAGTCCCTTTTCCTCATAAGTTCAATGAAAACCATAAAGATACTGATTTTATTAAGTTAGGTAAAGTATTTTGTACAATATTTCACTGGGTTATATAAAGTATTTATCATGGTTCTTGTGACATTGATGTTAGGCATTTGTTTTTATTTTTTTCTTCTTTGTTGGCCATAATGATGATAGAATGTTAGAACTGGAAGACAACTTAACATCATCTCTGATCTCTTTGCTCTACATATCAGCAAACTCAAGTACAGAATGCTTTGAATGATTCCTTGCATTCTTTTTTTTGAATCACTTTAGATGAAAACATCCCACATCTACCCATAATGATACCTCCCAAACATCAAACAACTCTAATGAGGTCAAAACACATTCATACACTTTTATGTTAAAGAAAATGTACATGGAAAGATGTTGATAATGTATTATTTATTAGTAAGTCAAAAATAATTTTAATGATAAAAAAATGCATTTTAAGATTACATTAATTTGCATCTGGATTAGCCAGAAGAAAATTCAAACAAATTTCTTTTTTTTTAAGAGAGAGAGAGAGAGAGAGAGAGAGAGAGAGAGAGAGAGAATGAATTTCAATATTTATTTTCCAGTTTTCAGCAGACACAACATCTTTCTTTGTATGTGGTGCTAAGGATCGAACCCGGGCCGCACGCATGCCAGGCAAGCTCGCTACCTCTTGAGCCACATCCCCAGCCCCTCAAACAAATTTCTTTATAAAGTGACTTTCTCTTTGGTAAAACTACTATAATAAAAGAATAATTAGGAGTCAAGATCATGACAAAGCAAGTGTCAATAACCTCAGCATATCTCATAAGATTATAATGGTTAAAATCTAACTAGATTAGTTTATATTTACTTGACATAAACACATATTTTATGTGTTTGTCAATGTCTCTACTATAAGTGATAAATTTAAGGGTCAGTCAGCAACTGCTATGAAGAAACAGGCTGACCTGGGTCTATCTGCTATTAGCAGGAAACTTGTGCCTTCAGGTTCCATTTTATGTGTATTTGGTGTGAACAAGTCAAAGGCAAAATAATAGCATAGATCCTGGAAATTTTAAGGTGTACATATTTTTGCAAAGTTAGTATTGATTAGAATGAGACTGGGATTAACAATTGTAAATAGACAATATATTCAAATGGTTTCTCATTTAAAATAAAAATTTAAAAACCCAAACTTCTGTTTCTTTCAGCGGCCTTTGGCTCTGGGAGCTGATATTTGTGTGTATTCTGCAACGAAATACATGAATGGTAAGATAAGCAGTTCACATTTGCTTGTTTATTTTCATTAGCAGATGAAAATAGCATAGGCCTGTTGGTCTTTGTTTTTTTTCACTCTATGTAGGCTTTATCTGTAATTTCTGTAGAAAGAAAAAAAAAAGTGTTGCTTGGATATAGGATTTATACAGACAAAATTATGTTTGTGATTCATGAGAAAAGGATTAAGATTTACTATATAAGATTATGCTTTTATCCTGTTTGCAGCTTGAAAAGAAATACTTTGTTTTTATTTTATAGGACAGAACCTTGAGTTTTTTCAAGGGAAAGTTACATTTTGGAAATTATAAAAGAAATAGACATAAATTTTTATATAAAAGTTTTGATTTTGTTTTAGGCCACAGTGATGTTGTAATGGGCATAGTGTCTGTTAATTCTGAAGACATCCATGATAGACTTCGTTTCTTGCAAAATGGTAAGTGTTAAAAAGCCTGAGCTGGATGCAGTGGTGCATGCCTGTAATCCCAGAGACTTGGGAGGCTGAGGCAGGAGGATCGTGAGTTCAAACCCAGCCTCAGCAACTTAACAAGGCCGGAAGCAACTCAGTGAGACCCTGTCTCTAATAAAGTACAAAAAAGGGTTGGGGATATGGCTTGGGGTTGAGCATCCCTGGGTTTTTTTTTGATACCAAAAAAAAAAAAAAGAAAACCTGGATTTCCTCGTAAGCTATCAGTGACTACATTTGATGTATGTTTGCATTTCCATGAAATATTGTGAAACATTTAGAAAGAAAAATTCTGATTGTTACAGGAAAGAAGAAAAAAATGGGTTTATAAAAATACTATAATTATAGCATACTATGTATAGTATGTATAACATGATACAGAAAATGAATTTTGTTATTTTCATATCCATGTTAATTATAATCATAATTTGTTAAAACCCAAGTAAATTTTAGTTTCAAGAGTTAATGGATTTTATTTTCTTAAACAAAGCAAAACAAAATATTTGAAATGTTGGCTTTTATGTTCTATGCCTTTTATATATATGGAATGGATGGTTAATTTTAAATAGTATTCATGTATACGCTCACATTTTTCAATAGATAGGTCTAAACCCCAATTCCTGTTGAATAGTATTTAGTTATCTCAAGTATGAATGAGGGTTTAACCATGTTAGTTTGAGAGATACAGACATAATTAAGAATAAAAATGCCCTTTTAGGAAATAGGCAAAAGGGGCACTGAAGAAAGAAGCCAAGATATTACTTGATAAATGGCCATTTATTTGTGAAATGTAGGAATGAGGTGTGTAATCTGTAGGCATGTGATATTATAGGCTGTTTTACATGAAGCCTAAAGAGGATATTGGTAGAATGTTCAGTAAAAATTACAATTGGACTATTTTTTCTATATGTTGTAATAATCTTTCAAAGCAATGTAAGGGTAAACAATGTACAGTATCTCATGTCATTAAAATCACAGGAATTTTTCTTTATATTTTCAAAAGTTTATATTATTGTGGCTTTACTTAATTTATAGGACTTTTATTTCCCCTCTCATTATGAAGCACCTTTCTCTAAGTATATATTTTATGTTTCATTGTCATGATTCTGAATTTAACATAGTAGTTTTCTGCCTAAAAACGCAAACATTGAGCTTCATAGCTAACTTCTCAGATTCACTATATTGAAAAGTAGGGAAAGAGAATTTTCTGGGCCCTACCCTACTTTCATGCTAATCCAAGATGTGTTCATTTTAGCTCTTGGAGCTGTTCCATCTCCTATGGACTGTTACCTCTGCATTCGAGGCCTGAAGACTCTACAAATCCGAATGGAGAAGCATTTCAAAAATGGAATGGCTGTTGCCCAATTCCTAGAATCTAATCCCCGAATAGAAAAAGTTATTTATCCTGGTATGTGAATCTGGTTCCTAAGCAGATATGTTTATGCCAGAACTAGTATCCTGTTTATGTAATAGTTGTTTGTAAGTTAGGTGCATGTGTATATTTTTGTGTTGTTTGTTTATTATTGAATGCTGCTGTGTCAGGCTCTGTGGTGGGTCTGATAGGGAATAAACAGACTTGACCTCTGGCCATGAGTTACCTATACTCTAGTGATGCTTGGGCATTAAAAAATTAGTCTTACAGACTAGATGGTTCTGCTTTGGTCTTTAGCTTTTAGGGCTTGTGTGTAACTATTCCAGGATCACAATATTGTACTTTTTTCATTGATTTAACTTGACAGTGTAGTCTTTAGCTACCTCAGCTTAGCTTTAATCTGATAGAGGTTTGTCTTATTCAGTCTTGATGCTTATGCACCACAATTCCCCTGAGATTTTCTTACTTCTTTTTCTGAATTCCTTCACCCTTTTCAGAATCTAGAAAAGCTCATGTAGAATTGACACAATGTCATCTTTGAATTTATTTTACCAGATTTTAAACTGTGGTATTGTTAAATAAATAGTTTTTGTAAGATATTCTTGAGGTATCTAGCAATGCAGTCATGGGTATACAGGACAATTCAGATTTTGTCCCCAAGGACAGATAATCCAAGGTAGAAATATATATGTGAAATTAAATGTCCCCTCTGTACTTTTGTAAAGAGCTGTTGACCATGTACATCTTGAATTCAGAGAGGGAGAAGAATTTTGTCCTGAAAAATGGCTAGCATTTATTAAAGGGGCTTGGACAAGGTATTTCAGATTCAGTTGACAAATTATTTTAAATTACCAACCATGATCCACAATTTGTGCTAAGAAATGGGATCCAATTATTAAAAAAGAAATGGATTTGCCCTTATGGAGCTAATCTGGTAGATAAGACAGATATTCATCAAGAAATTACAGAAGGATGTAATTAAATAGGAAAGTCCAGTTTAAAGTGACAGGATGTACAAAGGTCTGGAGATTAAAGGGAGTGCTAGTGTAGAGAGGGCTGGTGTGACTAGAGCATGGATAGGGCAGAAAGATGTATGTCAGTGCAAAACTGGAAAGGTGGATGTGGGCCAGAACAGTAGTCAGATGTGAAGATGGCATTAACGCTTATTTGCAGATTACTAAATTGTCAGTGAAAAATTTTTTCCCTTTGAAATTATGTTTGACTCTAAAATAAGACTTTTATCATACCTTGTGATTACAGGTTTGCCCTCCCACCCACAGCACGAGTTGGCCAAGCGCCAATGCACAGGTTGCTCAGGGATAATCACCTTTTTTATTAAGGGCACTCTTCAACATGCTGAGACTTTCCTTAAGAACCTAAAGGTAAAGTTTCAAAGCAGGTTTTTAAATGGGGAGGTACCTCCTTACAGTAGGTCCTTATCTTTTACTTTAGGTTTTGGAGCTGTAGGTCACACCCCCAAGCCTCTTTATCACGAAATGCATAGGGTTGAATATGATGTAGACAAGAGTCCATAGCATCTGGATATATTCATTTCCTTAACTCTGCACACCCTATCATTAATTCTAGAGGGATAGAATATTCCCATGCACTGGGTTACAAATGTATTTAAAGGTGAACCCTTCTTCAAATGAAATACTCTGTGACAATTGCACAAAGGCTGTTATGAAGTCCCCCTTACAAATGGCCTGTACCTCCCAGGCTGGAGGTAAGAGGTTGCGTAAGGTGAGGGAAGAGATCTCTCAGGAGCCATAAATGCACTGTGCTTACCTTGACCTCATGGAATAATGGACTTTGATGGTTTAATGACACAGAGTTATTGAGCAGATTGTAGCCAGATTAATCAAAGCTCTGAAGATGTCTCAAATCTGTCCATCTCTTATATTAGAAGATAATTTGAATTTAATAGTTATGAAAGTAAAAATATTTGTAAAATTAAGCCAGGTTTGTTGATTCTCACTTTGGTACCAGTTGTTCAGGAGGCTGAAGTGGGAGAATTATTGGAGCTCACAAGTTTGAGACTAGCCTGGGCAATGTACCAAAAACTCCATCTCCAAAAAAGGGAAAAAATTGTAAAACTCTATGAAACTTTGACACTTAGTCCATTTTGTGTTGCTAAAACAAAATACTTGAAGCTGGATATAAAGAAAAGAGGTTGATTTAGTTAATAGTCATGAAGGCTGAAAGTACAAATCAGATGGCCCCATGGATTTGGCCTCGGGTGAGGGCTTAGTGGCAGATAGTATTGTGTGTGGGAGTGAGAGATCACATTGCCAGGTGGGAAGCAAAAAGCCATTCAGGGATCAGGCTTGCTCCTTTTTTAAAAAAATTAAAAATATCTTTATTTATTTTTTATGTGGTGCTGAGGATCGAACCCAGGGCCTTGCACATGCTAGTCAAGCTCTCTACCACCACCACCGAGCCACGCCCCAGCCCCCAGGCTTGCTCTTAAAGTAATTTGCTCTTACAAGAACCAACTCAGACAACTACCTGAGTTAGCAGTGCCCTCAGTGACCTAATACCTTCCCCCTGGGCCCAACCTCTTAAAGGTCCCACTGACACACTGAGGACCATGCTTCAAATGAGTTAAACTTTGGGGGAAAAACCACACCAGGGACCAAGCCTCCAATATATATAAACCTTTGGGAACAAACCATGCACAAACATAAATATGAGTGTTTCCCCTACTCCAACAGGGAGTTAAATGAATATATTCATTTAATAAGTGATACATATTAACAAGTGTGTATACCTTGGCAGGCTTTTAGAGATTTTTATTTAAAGGGTAGTCTCAGAGCTGGATCCAAATGTAATCATTCTGAAGTTTTAGAGCTCATGTTAAATTAATATAATATAGGAAATTCACTTTAGTCAGCTTTTAATGTCTTAGAATTTAAACATAATATATCTAATCTGTGAAGTCATTGTTATAGACTTTATTTTCATTTATTTCTCTAAGTTTCTTACCCAATATGTATTTTATTCATAATCACCACCTCCCCATCCTCCTTATACTAGGTCCATTTCATTAAAAACGTTAACTATTAGATTTTAGTATTTTTATTTTGAAAGATCTAAATTTATATTTGTTTTTTTAAAGTTCTTTACTCTTGCTGAAAGCTTGGGAGGATACGAAAGTCTTGTTGAGCTTCCGTAAGTATATTTTTTATTTTTCTCAGTAATTAATTTAATTTTAGTGTTTGACACTTGGTTTACCTATGTTGCCCAGGCTGATCTTAAACTTCTGAACTCAAGTGATCCTCCCATCTCAGTCTGGGATTACAGGCATGTGCCACTGAGATCAGCTCTCAGTATTTAAAATTTAAATCAGCTTTCATGGTTGTCTGGAAATGGAGTTTGACAAAATCAGGAATAAAATTAAAGATATTTAATAGTAAGAATTGTATAGCACTCACCAATCAGAATGAACTGTACCTTGGTCAGGATGGAGACCCTGTCAAAATCTCATGATAGGAAACTTATCAGTGAGCTATGTATGTCCTCCCAAATATTGCTTCCTTCACTGTTTTTCCTGAAGGAGATTCCAGCAGTCATTTTATCCAAGGATTGTTGACCTCTGAGGGAGGGCCACCTGTTTTAACCCCACCTGCCTTGGAAGGGAGTTTGGGAACTTTGTCCTGGAAAAGCTGTTATCAAGGCTCCTTGGGAGATAGAATGTGTTTCTGTTGAAACTCCTCCACACCCTTGTTTGTCAGAGAAGAGCCCTGCTAGATACTGCCAAATCTGTTTCTTTTCTTCTCTCTGTAGGGTAAACCTTTAATGGTTCCATGTAGTCTGTAGGATATATACAAACTCTGACCTGATAGTCCAGGTCTGTCACCATCCGAGCAAATTAAAAAAAATTCATCTATTTTATCAAAGTACCTGAGGATATTAGTGTAGGAAGTAGACTATTAGATATTGTAGACTACTAGATATTGCAGTGCAACAGTTTAGGAAACAAAGACCCACTAAGTTTAGCTAATTTCCTCAAATGTCACATAGGAATATGTTGACGACTTCACTCTTGAGGCTTTGCATCAAAAATAGTGAAGGGAGATAGAAGGAGTCTGCATCTGGATTTAAGATTTTTTTTCACCGGGTACTTAACCATTAAGTGTCTTCTTTTTTTTTTTTTCATCCGTGAAATAATTAAAGTACTTAAGTAAGGGGTTAATAATTAAAGCATTGGTTCTTATTTATTGATTACCTGTCCCACCAAGCATTTCTAAGCTATATTTTACCTTTATTATATATTGCTGTGACCTTATGTTGTAATTATTACAAGGGTAAGTCAAATTACCTAGCAATTTTCAGCTGTTCTCAATTTTTGTGTTTTAATATTTATACACATTTGTGGGATAACTGTGCCTGGAAGCATTATGTACTTATATATATTGAGAAATGTCAGGGATTACCAACATTTAGACATATTTCCTGCCTTGTTGTGGTAGTTGGAGGAATAGTTAAAAAAAAAAAAAAACTCAAAATTAAAAAATGGAAATGCTCAGATAACGATTTGAAATAATTCAGTTAACCCAACTTTATTAGTAGTCTTTTAAGAAGATGCCTGCTAGAAAGTCTGGATGCACAAGAGGGCACACTCCACACATAAAATTAATGTATTTTTCACAGTAATAAAATGTGTATTACTTTAAGGCTCCCTTCTTAAAAATAGATGTTTCCTGATTTATTTGGGGATTCGGTTTAAAGTTGCTTGGCCCACAGACACTGCAGCTTAGGCCACAACTGCATGCCAGTGGACAAGTGAATTTAGGTCAGGGCTTGTCTGTTCTACCAACCCATTCTGTGTCTCCCCACACTGCTAAGACTAGAGCAGCATTGCAATCAGGAATTCAGGAAGAGGAGCCACAGTGTGCTGGGTTGGTCTCCCAGCCTAGCAACACTTTTTTTTTTTTTTAATTTATCCTAGCAACACTATTAACTGTGGGGCCTTAGAGAAGTTATGCTTCCTCTCTAAATCTCAATTTCCTAGTTCCTAGGGTTGCTATGAGAACACGGGGGAAAAAAATCCCTAAGCTATTTGTCTTAGTTCATATTAAGTACCCAATAAACATTAATGATTACTATGAGTTCTTTTTATTAGGCATCTACTACATTCCAGGTACTTACAGATATTCTGTCACTTATTGTCTGAGATAGAGCTTTAAGATAGTTATTCAGGTTTTATCCATTTTTTTTTTTTTTAACAAAAAACGACTTACCATGCATACCCGCCTCATGGTAAACACACAGTAGGTGCGATCTATTATTATTTCAGATAAAGAAATAAGTGGTGAGTACAGGTAACTTTTACAGGGTCAAGCCAGTGTATGGAGAGGGTAATATTCATACCCATGTTTACTGGTCTCTGAGACCTAAGTTCTTATTTCCATACCTGCATTTCCTTCTAAGGAATTAAGAACCTGCCAGGGCAGAACATTTTAAGGATGATGCTTGTGTGTACAAAGCTTGTTAGAGTGAACTTCATTTACTTACAAGTATTTGTTTCCATGGGTCTGAACTGAGATAGGAGAAAGCAACTTAGACACAGATTTTGCTAGTGGTGTTTAGGCAAGGGAAGAGTATCAGTGGCAACATTTGTACTGGGGCCAAATAAGACTCTAAGTCTCTCCTCCATGGTACCTAATCCACAAGGATTTCTCCCTCCTGAACTCCAGCAGTCCTTTTGTCTATACTTGTTTGGTATTCTTGGTAGGTTATTTTGTTTTGTGAATTATCATAGTCTTTATCTCTTGCTTTATTATCTCAGATAAAGAAAATAACTCATTGTTCTTGGTTTTCAATTCTTCCTACAGTGCTTGACACATAATAGATGCTTTATTGTACCCATATTGATAATGATGATGAGTTTCTAGTTAGTTTGAAATATTCTTCAGGTCCTCTATGTCCTGGGTTGCCTGTTGGAATTCCTGATGCTCAATGATTGCCTTTCCCTGATCTGCCTCAGAAGGGCCAGTTCTAGATTGATACATTGATTGATCTGGAGAAAATTAATTCTTGTAGGCTCTTGGTCCAAATGGCCTCTTAAAAGTAGCAGGTTGGATATGGGGTATGGGACTAGTGGTCAAAACCTCATTCAGGCAGTGTTCAAATCTGCATGCTATAGGCTAGCATCTCCATCCTGCATGGGTGTGCTTAACTAGTACTTCTTTCAGCGTCTGTTTTGCCTGTGTCTTACCAATGGTATAAATAGGATTTAGAAATCTCGCTTTTCACTTGATAATTTTTCTTCTTTTCCTCCTCCTCTTCTTCCCCCTCCTCCTCCTCCTCCTCCTTTTCTTTGCCTGTGGAAAGTTATGAGGGTATAAAGAATTTGATGTTTGGAGCAGAAAAAAAAAATTGAAGGTAATTGTAATATATAAGACAGAAACATGGGTACTCTCACTTCTCCTGGGTGCACTATGCCAGGAGTTCTGAGTCTTTTTTCCACCTTCCTTTTTAAATAAAATTCTTGCTTGCTTGTTTTAAAAGAAAGAAAGAAAGAAAGAAAGAAGAGAGAGAGAGAGAGAGAGAGAGAGAGAGAGAGAAAGAAAGAAAGAAAGAAAGAAAGAAAGAAGGAAGAAAGAAATGTACTTCCACTGATACAATATAGTGATCAAAAATTTTTCTCATGTCTTCTTCCAGGGCAATCATGACCCATGCATCAGTGCCTAAGAGTGACAGGGATATCCTTGGAATTAGTGACACACTGATTCGACTCTCTGTGGGCTTAGAGGATGAAAAAGACCTGCTAGAAGATCTAGATCAAGCTTTGAAGGCAGCAGTAAGTTTTACTAGAAAAAGAGAGAGAGAGAGAGAGACTGTGTGTGTGTGTGTGTGTGTGTGTGTGTGTATGTGTGTGTGTGTTTAATCTTGGAGCAGTGGTCACTGTCTTTACCAAGAGTGGGTTCACGGAATTCTAAATATTTTCTCTTCCTATAATACACAGGGTGGATAAATGTGGGGAACACTCAAAGTGCCGAGTTAAAGGGTGATAGTATTCAGAAGAGATTTCTCACGGAGAAGTCTTTGCTATAGGTTTAATAATGTATTTTTCTTGTGCACTGTTTAATATAGCACCCTTCAAGTGGAAATTGCGACTAACATTCCAGAACTGCATTTAGAAGCTGCTTGCTGAGAAGATCAAATCCTTTGAGTAATTGAACAGACCATTAATGTGCCTTTGCAGAATGTTTAAATGAAATTTTAAGGTACTGGATGATCTTTCACTGTAACCTTTTAGGGAATCTTCCTTGTTAAAAGCAGTTTTCTATACATCTTATTGTTACTAACAGGTCAATTCTGTTCATATTTTGTTAATATTGCTATACATATGCCTCTGAAGGAAGTGAGATTTGTGGGGCTTTTGGGGATCATGTTCTTCTTTTCATAGCCTAAGATTTATTTTGATCATGTTTCAAATATAATGGTAATTCACTTTTGATGTTTTATGAAGAAGTTATTAAATGAATGTTCTTAAATCAAGCAAGATATTTTTGCATATTGTTGAAAAGAGCATTCTAAGCAATGGTTTACATTTAATTGCCATAGCCAAAAATTAAATACTTGAAAAGTCTACTGTGAAATCTATTGATTTAAGGTCGTACTTATTACTCTTTATTTTTTTAAAAGTAAATCTAATTATCAAATCCCATTGTGATATTCCTGTGTTGTGTGATATCAATCTGTATTCCAGGGTCCTTTTAATCCCTAATGACTGCTCTTAAAGGTTCTCTTACATTAATTTTTATAAACTTAATAGAATAAATATCATTTTTAAACTTTAGTGTTTACAGGTTAGTTATAAATTCTGTAATAATTATAAATTCTGTACATAAAAGTGGCAGCTTAAAGGCCACTGTTATACTTTTTTATATTTTAATATGAAATAGTAAATTTATTGAACCAAAGAAATGTATGTTTTAAAACAATATCTTACAATTAAGTGCAGAGTCAACAAGTTATTGTCAATAGGCAATACAATCAGATTAATTTTTTAAAAAATTTTTATTGTTGGTTGTTCAAAATAGATTAAATTTTTAAAAAGTGTTTTTATGCTGAAGGCTTTCATTCCTCTCACCATTTGTTTCAGTTGGAGAAGGGATATCCTAGAACCTGATGAATAGTAATAATGCTGGGTAGGAGGAGAATACATAAGAACACACATTCTCCCGTATTGTCGACATTCTGAATTACTGTGTGTATACAGCTTGGGAATCCTGTCTTTAGAGGCAGCAGGAATTTGAGGCAGATCAATCTCACTGTGGTTTCTGGCACACCTGATTCCTGACACCTTAGAAGTGAGGGCTATGGAAATAAACGAAGACTACCCAATGAGAAAAACCGAAGGCATTTTTTTTCAGAGCTTCAAGTCTGTCGCTGTCACTTGTGTTTTGGTAGAAACTCAAAGGCAGGCAGAAGTGTGAAGGTGCAAAAGAGGAAAGCCTGGCAGTGCAAAAGAGGCAGTGCTTCAGTTGCATGCTGCTAGGAGTGGAAGCTGGAGAGGGCTAACTAGAAGCAAGCATCACTGTGATTAGCTAGGGGTGCATTTTTTACTTTCTCTGGTTGATCTTAAATTGGAAGTAGGGACAACCATTAGAGAAACTGTCAGTTATCAGTTAATTCCTGGACATTTGGGTCTGTTAATTCAATTATTGCTTAGCCTAGTGGATTGTAGCTAGAGATAGCAATCTGGTTTACCCCAGGCTGACTTTCTGGATTGTTTATTGTAGATAATGTGTTTGATTCCCTGGGCAGGTGGGCCAAAGTTCCGTTTGGTACATATGGTTTGGCCATTGTCTGCATATTCAGTGTCTTAGGGGTTCTGGGAGTACTGAGTAACTACTACTGTGTTAGGGGTTTTCCAGGGTAACAGAACCCACAGGGGTTTGGGGTGTGTCTCATGGGATCCCGAGGGCTGGAAAATCTGGATCCCATGAGTGAGAGAATGAGATTAATACCACACCAAGCCTGTGGGTACTATCAAAAGTAGGCACACAGCATCATGTGAAGTAAAACAAGCTTATTTATTTTTCTTGTATCTGAGAGCTTATTCATAACTGACTTCCAGATACTTTCAATTTACACGATAAAAGAAACAATTTACAATGTACAATGCCCGTGGGTTCAATCATTTTTATTAACCAAGTGATATGGCACAATCACAGAAGCACACAGAACCTTTTCTCTGAAGAAGATAAATTATACTTATCCTTTCTTATTGAGTGGTATAAACTTAATTGAATAAATATCACAGTGTCCTTCGACAGTGTCCTTCAACATTTTCTTTCTTTTTTAGTGAATTCTGTTATGAGTAGGGTGGATAAAATGACCCATTATTTTAGAATTTTGTGCTAAAGACTACTTGCAGATGTTAGGGGTAAATAAGAAAGTAACAATGAGATCTGAGTCTTTTTTTTTTTTTTTTTAATTAGGACATCCTTTTTAAAAATATTTTTTTAGTTGTCAATGGACCTTTATTTTACTTAGTTATATGTGGTGCTGAGAATCAAACCCAGTGCTTCACACATGCTAGGCAAGCACTCTACCACTGAGCTACACCCCCAGCCACAGGACATTGTTTTTGACTAGTCTTAAATGACCTGATTCATCTGAGTAGACAGGAAACAGCATAAAACTACAAATTTATTTTGCACAAGATGAAATCTCCAAT
The DNA here is from genome assembly GCF_048772815.1 of Callospermophilus lateralis. Classification (NCBI taxonomy): domain Eukaryota; kingdom Metazoa; phylum Chordata; class Mammalia; order Rodentia; family Sciuridae; genus Callospermophilus; species Callospermophilus lateralis. The sequence goes on along the minus strand of NC_135311.1, from coordinate 87,445,484 downwards.
ATTTTTTTGAAGTGAAAATGATATCATCACTTAATTACTCAGGGGCACCTGAAGACATTTTCAGAGAAAAAAATAAAGTTTACAATACATTTTAGAAAAACACAAAAGAGCCAGTGTGGTGGTGCATACCTGTAATTCCAGCAATTTGAGAGACTGGGGTAGAAGGATCACAAGTTCAAAGCCAGCCAAGGCAATTTAGGGGGACTGTCTCGAAATAAAAAACAAAATAAAAAGGGCTGGGATATAGCTCAGAGGTAAAGTACTTCCAGGTTCAATTCTTAGTACCAAAATAAAATAAGAAAGAAAGAAAGAAAAACACAGAAGAAAATACAAATAATAAATCTCTTAGGATGACAATACGGAAAGAAATAGCAAAGGGTGGTTAATATGATTAAACCGAAAGTCATCAAGTATAAACAAAAAATTATTATTTAACATAAGGAAAGTTCTCCTAGGAATTCTTCACAAGCAAGTAATAAAAATATATACATTTCCACAAAAAGGGAACCCTGGTTTCATTTGCTTTATGATGCAACTACAAACTTACTAAGATATATATTAAAAATAAATTGCTTTTGAGAAATTGAGGATTATTTGAAGAAAAGTTTGTTGTATTTTTTTCTTCTTAAATACACACAATAAAACCAAATTCGATGTCAAGTTATTTCTCACTAAATTTTATATTTGTTCCAGTGAGCACTATCAGATTCTGTGGACATTCCTGGTCTTTTGACCTCTAACAACATTTGTAGTGTCTCTCTGGGGATTAGAGACTTAACTATTTTTACATTACTTTTTGTTTCAGCTTTTTCAATTAGAAAAATAAATCAGGCCTGATTTTTATTTCGCATTTATTAGCTCAGTTGTTTTCATGCCTACCACTGAATAAGAAGGGATAAATATAATTCATCTTCTTCAGAGAAAAAGTTCAGTGTGCTTCTGTGATTGTGCCATATCACTTGGTTAATAAAAATGATTGAACCCAGGGGCATTGTACCACTGAGCTACATCCCTGCCCTTTATATATATATATGCATATACATACATATATATATATATTTTTTTTTTACATGTTTTTGAAATAGGGTCTCTAAATTGCTGAGGCTAGCCATGATCTTGCATCTTTCTGCTTCAGCTTCCAGAAGATTACAGGCATAGGATTCAGCTGGGATCACAGGCATACACCATTACACAGGGCAAATCATGTATTTTATTCAAATGCTTTATTTTGAGTAGAAGAGTAAAGCAAAGTATTAGCCTTGGCCTACTCCTCCTCCAGGCACTCTCTGAAATAAACGCCCTGCAGATTTGGGAACAAGAGGGCTGCCTTTATAGTTCTGTATTATTCAATCATTAGTTATGGACTGAAGATGGGAAGGCACAGGGAAGTCGAGATGGGAGGGATAGGTAACTTCTGTGAAGTAGCTCCAGTCAGCTGAGGGCAAATCTTTGGGGAAAGGGAAGCAGGTCCCCTGATCTGGCAAAGAGGTCCCAATTAGCATGCTATGGCCCTCGTCCATTTATATCCAGCAATTGCCAAGCTAGCCTAAAAAAATAATGATGGCTGTAATGTTGTAGTTATTGATCTGTAATGAAATTCCCTTCCTTCCTTCCTCCCTCTTTTCTTTCCTTAGTACTATTTTTCTTTATTGCAAAAGTGATTTCTTTTCCCCTAGAGAATTTAGGGAGTTAGAGGGAAAAGAAGGTCTTTTTACAGGCTTCCATTATATAGAAGTAGAAATCAAATGGAGTTCAAAGCCCAGCTCAGGAGCTTAGCAGCCTTTGACATTGGTTTCAGCAGCTTAAACTATCTAAGCTTCAATATCCTGCCTCAGGTAAAATGAGGGTGCTAATAATATTTGCTTCATAAAGTTGGTGCTCAGTGGTGTTATCTGTCTCTATGGCTTAGCAATAACCATTGTCAACATTTGTTCATGTGCCTTCTAGTCTTTTCTCTAAATTATGTAGATGAATATTGAAATCATGGCAAATAAAGCTATTCATCCCACTCTTGTGGTTTAGATTTAGAACACTGCTGTTGTTGGAAACAGACTGGTTATTGATTAATTATCCTGATGGGAGAGAAGGTGGTTCTCCTTTTAGCTTAGCTGTAACCAACTGGTATGAGGGTTTTTTTGTTTATTTGTTTCTGTTTTTTTTTTTTTCAATTTGAATTTTGTATTAAAAAATTAATAAAGGAAGTGCCCAGTCCATATGTGTAGTATCACAAGCAATAATAATAATAATAAAGCATTTTAAAAAAGTAAGACTACTTTGAAAGTTTAATTCCTCCAAATAGCAATAATGATCGTTATAACATTATGAAAAGATTTGAAATTGTTGTTGTTAGCAAAGAGGAATTGCTGTTCAGACTTTTTTTTGTGTGTGTGTGTGTGGTACTGAGGATTGAATCCATGGGTGCTTAACAACTGAGCCATATCTCCAGCCCTTTTTTAAAAAAATATTTTATTTTAGAGACAGGGTCTCGTTGAGTTGCTAAGTGCCTTGCTAAGTTTCTGAGGCTGATTTTGAACTCTGGATCCTCCTGCCTCAACCTGCCGAGCTGCTGGGATTACAGGTGTGTGCCACCATGCCCTGCTAGCCTGGAATATTTTTCAAAAAACAAAATTATTTCCAGGTATTCTCTTGTGTTTTTGATTCTCAAAAATCAAATAGCCTTTATGAAAGGTAAAACAACCGAAGTTGAGAAGAGTATTTTTTTTTTTTTTTAGTTTTTAAAGTGAGGTTTAATATTTATATAGTGAGGTTCTTCAGTGTACAGCTTAAAGGATGTTGATACCTGTGTATACGTGGACTCACCACCCTGATATACAACATCTTGGTGCCCAGAAGACCCAGCCCCTCAGGTACATCCCGACTGTCTGTTACCAACAACAGCGGTGTTCTAAATCTAAACCACAAGAGTGGGATGTTTTGCTTACAAATTCTGAGAGCTGTTCTCAGCTTCCAGAAGCCTCCATGTTCCTTGGCTCCTGCCTCCTTCATCCATCTTTAAGCCCAATGACTTGAGTTTTTCTCAAAATTTGTATCTTTCTTCCTTCCTTTGTCTTTCAGACCCCAATGGGAAACATTTTCCAGTTTTAAGGATTCATATGCCCACTTGGATTGAGCCCACTTGGATAATCAAAAATTACTTTCAGTCTCAAGATCCTTCACCTTAATTACATCTGCAAAGTGCCTTTTGCCATGTAACATAATATATTCATAGAGGATTAGGCTGTGGATGTATTTGGGTCACTATTCAGCCTTGTTGGACCTGTTTTAATAAGTTTTATCATCAATGTGACTAAAAAATCTGACAAGAACAATTTTAGAGGAAAACAAGCTTATTTGGGGCTCATGTTTTCAGAGGTCTCAGTCCACAACTCCATAGCTCTAAGAGAGTGAGGCAGAACATCATAACAAAAGGACATGGCGGAGGAAGGCAGCTCAGGTCATGACAATCAGGAAGCAGAGAGGGAGCTCTGCCTACCAGGGGCCAAAAAGAAACCCCAAAGCCATGCTCCCAATATCCTACTTCCTCCATCCACACCCTAGCTGCTTATGGTTCCACTCAATTAATCTATATCCCTGAATTAATCCACTGATTAGGTTCGGGTTTTTATAATCTAGTCCTTTCACGTCTGAAAATTCTTGCATTGTTTCACAGATGAGGTTTTGGAGGACACATAATATCTAAACCATAAAGGTACTTCCCAGTTTTAGCATTTTATTATTTTATGAGAACTAATATTGAACAAAAGTAAGACAGTGAAAATTCAGAGAGGCATTGACTTGTTTTCTATGTTTGAAAAACAAGTTTTACATTAGCCCATGCCTATAGGAAAAAATTCTTTGAGCAAAAGAGTGGGTCATGATGTAAAACAGCCCCCACTGTTTCTACATACTTGAAGATCTCCCTCTCTCTGGAAGTATTCTACAAATCTAGATACAGCTGGGAGAGGGTAGGGGTGGCTGGTTCAGTGCTAGATCTGCAGGTTCTTCTGGAGGGGTTTACAACCTGTCTGGTCTTTTCTCCAAATTGCAGAATCAAGCTGATTATGTTTTAGATGGATTACCCCTCACCAAAGTTGGGGTAATGGCCTATAACTGTTTCCTCTAGGGAACTGGAATAATGTATTTTCCTATTTCTATGTTTTCCAAAAGTCTTATTGTATCCATCTTACTAATTTACTTATTGGTAAATCTTTCAGCATATCTGGTCTGTTCCCCAGAGCAGAAAGTCACAATGCAAAGGATACAGATGTTGTTAGGAGGCTGATCACTAGGGACTTTTGGCAATTAATATATCACAGTAGCAAAGGATGTTGTCTTGGGTGTTCCCTGCACCATGCATACCTTCCATTTGAATCTTTCAGGTGCTGTCTCTGGCCAAGGTAGAGCCCCTCTCCCCCAAGGTAGAGTTTCTTCAGATACACTGAGGAGCAGTAATGAATAAACCTTTCCAACAGAGGTTTAGAAGATGATTTATAAACAGGAGACTAGTATATGATTAGTATGTAATTTACATTTGGTTAGTGAAAATATTTGTATTAAGAATCATCAAAATGACTCAAGTACAAGTCTTCCTACCTTCACTTCATCAGTGGAGAAAACCACTACTATGAAAAAAGACCACTAAGTATGTCTTGTTTTATAAACTTATCAATTGTAAATCCATTTTGCATTACTTTAAATAAACATTTAAGCTAACAAAACATAGATGATTGGTAAGTTCATCACTTCTGCTTTCAAATGATGCCCTGGTTATTTTCAGATGGAACTAGCAGCTTTCAGTTTTTATTTCTTCTCCCCAAGGAAAACTCATACAGTATATTTTTCGGTGCTTTGTTGGTGTCGTTGTTGGCCTCTCTTCCTTCCAGTTCCTTTGACAGCTTCTTGCCTGATGTTTTTCAGCCTGTGCGCTTCTAAGCTCTATAGGAATATATAAATTTTGCTTTTTGATTTGTAAGGGTTCGGCGAAGCGTCAGAGGAAGAGACCACCAAGAGACTGACTTTATGCAATAGGCAAGAGGAGTTTATTAGGATCCGGTTCAGCGCGCTGAGTCCCCAGGCAGGCTCGCACAAAAAGGGAGAGCAGCCCAGAGCTCAGAGCAGAGGTTAAGCAGAGCTTAAGTACACCTTTTGGAGAGGGCGGGGGGGGGGGGGGCTTTGCATACATCAGAACAAATCATCAGGAGGCGAGGGAAAATTGAACAACAACTCTGAGTCATGATTAGTACATTCATTGGCAGGAACAGATTGGACGGGGGTGATTGGTTACTTCTAAGCGGGGTGAACATTTAAACTGATTGGTTCTGGGGCCCGAGGTGCCTACGTGCCGGGCTACTCATAGTCCCAAGTTATTAGACCACCAGAGGAGCCAGTAAGAATGTTTACTGGGCAGTTCGGGTATTGTCCTAACAGCTACAGAGATTACAGGCTTGGGGGTAGCAGAGGAATTTGACAATAATAAACATAACAATGGTCTTTTACTTTACAACCCAAGCCTTGCAGTTTAGAAACTTCACAATGTCCGATCTTTTACACTTTAACTCAGGCTCTGGGCTTAGAATCAGCTTAAAAATTTCACCTTTACAGATTAACTTGACTTCATTCACCAACATCATCTAAAATGCTATGATTAATGCTGAGACCACATCCACATTAAAAAAAAAAAAAAAAAGCCAAAGGGGTGAATTTTGTGTCAAATGCAGTAAATAAAACAGAAGAGATTTATAATATGTAAAATTGTGAATTTATGAGCTAGTGAGTTGGGGCACCTATGCTGATGTTTATTAATATTTCTGTTGTTGAAGATGAGCTTTCCTCCCTCAGAGTACAAATTTTTCTTTCGTTGATTAGACTCCGAGGGAAGAGATCATCTGCTGTTTATGACATGAATGTCTGCTGCCACTCCAAGGAAAGTCACATGCGCCTTCATATTATTCCATTTGCTTTTAACAGGATGCACTTTATAATCAAGATCCTTACATAACAGATGGCACATTATAATCAAAAGGGATTCTTGAAATTTATATTTTAACATTCGTTCTTTTAAGACACTTCACACTGAAGAAATGTACTATTGCCTTAAATAAAATGTGGATTATATTTTGTTTCACAGCCAAAAATTAATGATATGAGAACCAAGTGGTGGTTTGTTATACAATAGTACGGTTGTAGCATAGAGTTGAGTTTGCATAGATCAGTATTTTTTGGGGGGAGGGGGGTACCAGGGATTGAACTCAGGGGCACCCAACCACTGAGCCACATCCCCAGCCTTATTTCATATTTTATTTAGAAACATGGTGTCACTGAGTTGCTTAGTGCCTCACCATTGCTGAGGCTGGCTTTGAACTCACAATCCTCCTGCCTCAGCCTCCCTAGCCACTGGGATTACAAGCTTGTGCCACCCGGCCCGGCACAGATCAGTATTTTATGAGTTCATTTATGCTATGTGATAAAACATCAGAATTGACTTGCTCCTATGAGTTATCCTTATATGAGGGTCCTGTTTTAGTGATCTGAGAATGAGGGCTGCCTTTTTATTTAAGTTATATTTATGTGAGCTCTTAGATCACCATGCATAATGTGTTTACACCAAAGATGTAGCTCTTTGGAAAGACTTCAATTGAAAATATTCCTCTTCCTGCTTCATAGGCTGAATCAAGAAGTTGTTTCTGGTACTAGAAATGATTTTTCTCTCTGGTCCATACCCAGCCAACTCAAGGGCTGAAGGGGATTGTAAGATCTGTGAAAAGTTTGTGTGTGATATTCTGTAATTTGGAGAGAATTACTTTTAATAGAGAAGTGCTTTGAAGCTGTGGAGTGAAATATACAGCATCATGAAGCACCCATATGAAAGGGTTCTTTCTTCAAGATGTCTGGGCCCACAGAGGCGATGTTCACCTCTGATCATTGGTCTCTATTCTCCTTGGAAACAGATTGTGAGATTCTGTGACATGTTCAACACACATCTCTTTCCTAGGCTGCCAGAGTTCATGGAATTATAAACATCTGCTTTTACCTACACCTAACTGCTCTTTTGTGTCTTCATTCAGACATAAGATCTGCAAAAATGAAAAACTTTTTAGAAAACCAGCACAATTCTATCCCCTGAGAGCACTGAGGAGCAAATTGAATTTAGGATACTGACATGAAGCATGTGATTGCTGAAAAACGAGGAGAATGAGCAGAAAGCAGGGGGTAGATGCTCTCCTCGACTTGGTAAGAATCAGCAAATGAAGGAGCCTTATAATTTTGGGTTTTTTGGATGCAAAATTTGACCCTTGGAAGTTAAAGGTTCTTGGGGGGAGGGGAACATAAGTAAAAGTCTTAAAGAGACAGAAAAAAGTCCTGGCTTAAATTTGGGCTATATCTTATTTGAAAACAATACCTGATCTTCTGATCTGAAGAAATTGGTTTAAAAAATGACACCTCCATTAAGGAACATAGTCTTAACTACCTTGTTGCCAGAGAGGCAATCTGAATGTCACAGGCTTGGAATCAGTCATGTCTATAACATGCTCGGATACAGTCACTGATATGGTGATTGAAGTTTGGGTTCTGGGCACCAGTTTAAAGTTTTATCAGTCTACTTTTCCCAGTTCCTCTGGTCCATTCTGCCATCTCTCCTTTCTACTTTCTTCTGCAAATTATTTGTTATACCAGATATTGACCTTCAACTAGAAAGCATTTTATTGTTTTCAGATTGTTTCAGAGCTATTATTCTTTTTTTTTTAAAAAAATTTACAATCAAATATTTATTATTATACAATTATTTTTTTTAATCTAAAAATACCCCCTCTTTTAGAATTTTTCCTTAGGTAAATGAAATTATTTTATTTTTAAAATGTTGAGATTGACATTCTTTCTTCTGTCATTCCCTTAAAATGTTTCTACTATCCCTTTCTCAATCTCCTCCTGTTTTTGGTTTTCTCTGGTTTCCAATTAACATTTAAAAGTACATTTAAATGAACACTAACCAAAGGGTCCAAGGTTAAGGAACACATGAGAAAAGAAGGAGGAGAGTGAAGACAAGAAGGGAAAGGAGAACAGGGGGCGTTGCAGTTCTAAGCTCATTTCTGCAGGTGTCTGTCACTTTGGGAGTTCAACTTAAATTACATGGCATTTACTAAGGGGACTAAATCATGGAAAAACAAGGATTCTAAAGTCTTTGAATCACAGAACATTGCTGTAATCTGTACATTAAAAAGACATATTATTCTTGCCTCTATAATGAGGCAATATACTTTTCTTTTTAATTTTCTGTTATTGATTAGTATTCCTGGTACCTGCTTGGTGCTCAATATATAGTGTGTGTGTCCCAATATAACATTACCCAAATCAAGACAGTTTTGAAACTAAAATGAATGCTATTGGTAACCATGCAGAGACAACAGGTGCAAATTGAAACATTGAGTGCTTTTATTTATATTTGCTAAATGGAAATATTAGACAGGATTTCTTAACTTTTATACCTTTTCTAATCTCAGAAATATTCCTACTGATGCATGAACTCATTTTCTTTTTAAAATATATATATTTTTTTGGTACTGAGATTGTGCTTTCTAAAACCACATTAAATGTCTCATAATTTATTCTCTTCCAATTCCTCTAATTAGTTTAATAATAGATTTAGGCGATGTTTCTACCTGCCCAAACTCTTGATGATGGACTTTTTCAAAAAGATATCTTAGCCAAGATATTTTTAATTAGACTCAAATTCCTGATATTGGCTTCTAAGTCATCAGTCTGTATTATCAATAGGCTTAAAAATTGAGCTGGGAGAAAATAGTTCCTGATTATTGATGTCTGTTTGTATTCTGGGTACCTTCCTCCACATCTCTATCACAAAGTAGTGCACTCTTTTTCAAAATCTGTTTTGTGAAATATTAGGTCTTTGGGTGTATTATTTAATATTAAGTGAAAAAAAAAAGCTTTTCTGGATGAAGTTCATTTGATAAACTATGTTAAACAACTGTTAAACTATGGTCTCTTTACTGTAGCAATTCTCCATCTTTAATAAACAAGTGTACACAATTGCCGTGAGAAGTTTATGGTAAGCATTTTCAAACCATGGAACTTATTCCCTATCTTCTTTTTTAACCTCCTTTATCATAAAGCCAAAAGAGTAACAACCATTCTTAATTTTGTTTTTATCCCAATTGTCTAAATAGTACACTGTGAAAAAATATGAATTAGTGTTATATATTTCCTTTCAGGATGGAAATAGGCTTCATTACATGAGAATTCTACAAAACAAGCTGAATACCCAGATTGCAGCCACGTAGCAGGTGGCTTTCAAGACTTTGGTGTCTCCAACTAAAGACTTAATAAAGATAATACAATTAGTTGTTGAGAGTAAAGAAGCCCAGATTTTGTAACAAGAATTATTTAGCTCACATACTTACATGTAACAGATGCCAGTCATTTGAAAAGATTCATAGTGATTTCAGAAATAACTCCCAATTTTCCTAAGTCTCATAACACCATACCTATTGTAGCAGTGAATTATTTTCCAATTTGCTCCTATCTTTGTTTAGTTCTGTATATCCCACAGAATATTATCTACCACCTTCCTCTTTTAGGGCTCAAGACCAATATTAAATTCTGCAGTAATTCAAAAGTACCAACCCTTAAATATCAAACCCTTCTTAAATACTCTTCTATAAGGGGTATGCTTCCTTCTAACATGGCTGCTTGCTTATTTGCATTATTTAAAAATCCCTTGTTAGGAAGGGATTCTTTAGTGCTATCATTAAATTGATTTAATAAATCTGTAATAAAATATTCAGAAATGCTGTGCCTGTATTAAGCACAGAAAGACTAAAGATAAATAACACATTTTGGGTCTAATGTTGTGAAACTATATGTATGTATTGCCTTTGTTTTACGGATACAGTTGCCAGATCACTTAAGAAAAAAGAAAAAAGGTCAAGTTTATATACTAAATTAGAAAGTACATGGTGGAGACTTTAATCTTACAACTCTATGTTATAGTTTAAATTTTACATTAGAAGATTTCTCATAGTGTTAAAATTATATCAATAGAAAATAGTATACTAAGAAGGGATAGCCATAGAATTGAGGAGGAAGATGCGGGAGAAAGGTGAGAGACTGGGGAACAACAATGAAAAACAATGAACAAAAATGAGCAGCATTTATTCCCAGTGTACATCAATTTTAAGTGCTAAATTAAGCACTTAAAAACTGTGAACTGGAGGGCTGGGGATATAGTTCAGTTGGTAGTGTGCTTGCCTTGCATGCTCAAGGCCCTGGGTTCAATCCCCAGCACCACACACATACACACAAAATAATAATAATAAAAACTGGGAATTGGGCAATCCCCTTGACAGATATGGAAGCCTGCTCTTTGAAGATTAGATAAATTGCCCAAGGCCTTATGCCTTGTAAGTGGAAAGGCCTCCAGGACTGGCTCTTTGGCAACCTTGTTCCATACTCCCCCCAGGCCATTGTCTTTAGTTATTTGTGAAGATATTGTTTCACAGAACATGTGTAACCATGTGACACAAGAAAGTCCAAGCAGAAGGACTTCTAGGGTCCATCAGAAGTACACTTGAAGGACTTAAACACATCTGGGAGTACAGGAAGGATGACAGGGAGAAAGACTCACTGAGGTAAGAATTTGAATGGTGAGATTTCCCAGTGAACCCAGTGATGCGTGCAGAGCTGGGGAACATGCAAAGGCAGCTCACTAGGTGAGGCTTAATGTTCTGTAATCTGTGTATTACTCAGAGTTTGGTTGGCAAAGTTGGAGCTCAGAGTATGTGTGGGAGCAAGAGAAAAAGTAAACTGGTACATCTAAGCTGCCTGAATCCTGACAGGCTGATCTTGAGGAAATATCATATCAGGGTAGGAATTTATGTGTTTAGAACTGCATGTCTTCCTAGGCTCTCTTGGAAACTCTCCATTTTTACATTTTCTGTTGACAGATTTTATTAATTTGTCACATTTTTATAGATTTGTAAACAAACCTTTTTGTACCTCACTTTTAAAATTGTTAGCTGAAGCATCTTGAGTATATTTATCAGTAATATTTTGAAAAGTGATTTTTCTTTGAGTTGGACATATTTTTTTTTAAATTAAATTTACTTGTTGAATAAGCAGTATGTGCACACGGTAGAACATTCATCAGGTAACAATGAAAAATGCTACTGAAAGTAATTCTTCCTAGCTACACAGTTTCCCAAACATGGCCATAGCCATTATTAACAAATTCTTGAGTATCTTTCAGAGATGATGTTATTGTACCCATTAAATGTGTGTGTGTGTGAGAGAGAGGAGAGAGAGAGAGAGAGAGAGAGAGAGATCTTTATTTTTAAAAACTGAATTATAGGGAGGCTGAGGCAGGAGGATCTTAAGTTCAAAGCCAGCCTCAGCAACTTAGCAAGGCTCTAAGCAACTTAGCAAGACCCTGTCTCTAAATAAAAAATTTAAAAAGGGGCTAAGGATGTGGTTCAGTGGTTAAGCACCTCTGGGTTCAATCCCTGACACCAACAAAACAAAACAAAACAAAAAACTAAATTATAACTCAAAGTCCTAGCTAACAAGGATGGCTGGTGGTCTCTTAAATTTCTTTTCCCCCATTTCTTCTGTGTTAGCTAGAATCCTGATTTTTGATAGCTACACGATTGCCTATATAATAGACAATATTTCCAGCTTTCCTTAAAGCTCGATGTGATCAAGGGATGAAGTTCTGGTCAATGAATATGAGTGACAGTGATGTGCAGCCTCTAGTCCCTATCCTAGTAAGGCAGATGCTCTCTCTTAATTTGCCTTCCTTTCCAGTCCTTTTGACTGAAACGAGTGAGCCTTCCTAGTTGATGTTACAAAGAAAGAGTCAGAGGCTGGGTATTTCATACTTGAAGTCCCTGTAATAACTCTAGGTTACTTATTTCTGGGCTACTATGCGAGGAAAACAAATTAATATTAACCTTGTTAAGGTTTTGTTATATAACAGAACTGGTAGCCTAACAGTAATATAACAATCTCTATGCACTGCTTTTTTCCACTTAGTATAAAGTAGAGATTTCATTACATACAAAATTGTCAAGTGCTTTATAGAATTTAATTTTATGGTATATCATAATTGTTTGTCTAGTTTGGAGAACTTTTAGGTTATTGCTAAACTTTGTTTAGAGTGTTGTAATTTATATCTTGTTCCAAACATTTTGCATAAGTGTAGAAATATTTGTAGCATATATTTTTAGAGGTAGAATTTATGGGATATTTTTAAGTTTGAGAGATAGTGTTTAATTATCTTCTCTGGATGTTGTTAATTTGTACTCCCACCAGCAAGAAATGAAAGAGATTTTTTTCCTCAACGCTTGCCAACACAGTGAATTATTAAGTTTTTTGATCTTTGCCTGGTAGGTGAAAAAATATATGTATATTATGCTCTTCATTTGCATTTAGTACAAATATATATTTCAGGGTCATTTATATTTCCTTTTCTACCAACTTTCTGCCTTTTCTTGCCCAATTTGCTAATGGCTACAAAATGGCTTGGCAAAAGTTTTCTATTCTTCTTCTATATTTAAACTTGACAGTAAAAAGAAGTATAGATTTATAGATTCAGATAATTTTTTCCAGTATTGGGGATTGAACCAACAGAGAGTCTTCCACTGAGCTATATCCCTAGTCCTTTTTATTTTGAGATAGGGGCTCATTAAGTTGGCCAGGCTGGCTTTTTATTTTGAGACAGGGTCTCACTGTTGTGCTGTTGAGGTTTTTAGCCCAGAGATAAATACCTCAACATGATGAAAATTTGGAATTTCATTATGGAAGTTATAGATATTTGTCTTCTTAAAAGGTAGATCTGGCAATTTCCCTCTGAGTATCTATTTGAGCTACTGACTTTTAAGCCAGATGAAGAAGGAATGAATAGGATTCATTAGTCTTCCATTTCATTGCCCAAAGCTCATTGACAAGAAATACACACATAACATCTCTAGGGCAGAGTAAATTAAACTCAGTTTTTGAGCCAAGGATAAGGCAGAGAATATAATTCACATCTCAGTCAATTGAATTAACCAGCTGGACCTACCTGCCACATGCTTCCTCAATCAGATCTGCATAATGTATCTAGTTACCCCGAGGGAAGGAGCAAGAATTCTGTTCAATGATTCACCATTTGCACCAACTTTAGTATACCCAGATACACCCTGTGCCTTTGGATTGGGTAACCAAGGGCACTGATTACATTGGAAGTTTTTGCATGAAACGAAGTTGCTTGTCAGTTACTGGTAAGGTTTTTCAAAAGGCAGAAAATAATACATTCTCTTCTTTCCTTCCTTTCTTCCTTCTTTCCTACCTTCCTTCCTTCATTCCTTTTTTGAGGTACTGGGGATTGAACCAAGGATGATCCACAACTACAACTGACCTACACCCCCAGCCTGTTTTCTTTTTAAATTTTGAGATAATGTCCAAGTTTCCCAGACTGGATTTGAACTTGTGATCCTCCTGCCTCTGTCTCATGAGTTACTGGGATTATAGGCATATACCCTGTGCCAGGCTTGGTATATCCTTCTCAGAGGAATGCTTTTTGATTTGAACACAAACAATGGCTGCTTACATAAATGCTAAATTTATTGAAATAGCTTGTGAAAGAAAACAGGCAAATATTAAAAATAATGATCTAGTTAACATTTTACCCGTGTAGGGCTAAGGCCTTTTTTTTAAAAAAAAATTATTCACTCAATAAATATTTATTAGATTCTTACTGTATGCAAGGCATTATTCCAGTTGCTATAAATAAAAAAGAGAGTAAAACAAACAAAATTCCTTATCTGTATAAACTTAGCAGGAGTAGAATGGGGCCAGGTAGAAACCATGGGATGCTCCCTCAGCCTTCCTGCTAAGAGAGCATAACAGAGCCCCTGTTTCTTGTTCCTGTCGTCCTTCCCTTTCTCTTTTTCCTCAAATATTTGTACAATCCTTACTATCACCAGGATCTCTGAGAGTAAGGCTGCTGTAATATGCAAGTAATTCCTGCATTATAGAAAGGCCTTAATTTGAGGATGAAGACAGTTAAATGAGTAAATATAGTACCCAATATTTAGATCCACATCACGGATGGGAATGAAATATTACAAAAGCCCTCAAGAGGAAGTGATTAATTATGTTTGAGAGATTTAGGGAATAATACTAAACAGAATTTTGAACAGTTTGGAAAATTTGTAGGGAGAAAAGGAAAGATTGAATATTACTTTCTCAAAAAGAAAACTTTTTTTTTTTTTTGGTACTGGGGATTGAACCCAGGAGCACTCAACACCTGAGCCACATCCCTGACCCTATTTTGTATTTTATTTAGAGACAGGATCTCACTGAGTTGCTTAGCACCTCACTATTGCTGAGGCTGACTTTGAACTCTTGATTCTCCCGCCTCAGCCTCCTAAGTCACTGGTGTTATAGGCGTGTGCCACCACACCCAGCTTCAAAAAGAAAACCTCAAGCTCAGAAGTTTAAGACACAGTGATTGGACATCTCCATGTGCCAGAATCTATGTTAAAGTAGAGACTTAAAAACAAATTATGATTTAATGAAGAATTTATTTTTTTCCATACCAAGGATTGAACCCAGAGGCATTTAACCACTGAGCCACATCCCCAGCCCTTTCTAAAATTTTTATTTTGAGACAGGGTCTTGCTAAGTTTCTTAGGGTGTTGCTAAGTTTCTGAGGCTGGCTTTGAACTTAAGATCCTCCTGCCTTAGCCTTCCAAGCTGCTGGGATTACAAGCATGTGACACTGCACCTGGCTAAATGAAGAAATTAAAAAAAATTTTTTTTGTGTATGATAGTGCTATTATGATGTTTCTAAAAAGTGAGTCCTGAGAGATCCATTGTGTGTGTGTTTGTGTGTGTGTGTTTGTTTGTGTGTGTGTGTTTGTTTGTGTGTGTGTGTGTGTGTAGTGCTGGGGTCTATCTAATCCAGGACTTTGCACATGGTAGGCAATTACAATACCACTGAGCTATATCCACAGACCCTAAATATATGAAGATAAATTTGTATGAGAGTTAAGATTTAAAAGAAAATATAGGTGGATGGAAGAAGGTGGTGAGAAGTAGATGGCCAAATTGGCCATAAGCTGATGCTTGTTGAAGTTGGGTGGAGTACCAGGGACTCTTTTCCATAATAAACAGTAAAAACAATATCAAACTTGTTTCCTGTGTTTGAGAACCTCATAGTCTCTTGGGAAATATTTTTAGCACTGCCGCAGTCTAGCTGGGCACAAAATCACGAGCCACTCACAGCCTTGTAGATTCAAACAGCAATTCTTTATTCCCGAACTCACACCGCCACTCTACAAGCACATTCTGGGGAAAATCCACACCTCCACCAGGCTCTGCATCCCCAAATACTCTCTGAATCCCACGGGAACTCAAGGAGCGGGTGGGCGCCTGAGGCAGCAGGATACGCCCTATTCCCAGCAGGAATCACCTTAAACCTGGAACCGCCCTATTCCCAGCAGGATACACCCTAAACCTGGACCCACCCTAATCCAGCAGGATCCTCCCTAAACCCGGATCCACCCTGGTCCTTGAGCAGGGTCACCTTTCTCAACCATTCATGCAATGTCACTGCAAATGACCTGGGTCCAAGGCAAGCCCATTTCCACAATGGAGAGTCCTCCCTCTAAGCAACATGGGGTAGGCTGACAAAGAAATTGCCATGTGTCATTCCTACTTGGCAATGGCTCTCAGCACAGCACTTTAGACCCAGTTCAGAATTCACTATGAAAGGATGCATAACATTACAGAATCAAAGAATACTTCTTCAAAATAAATGTTAACCCTAGCTGCTTCTACTATGTAGGGGGTGTGAGGTAATCCACATCAGTGAGAAAATGTTTCTATACAGCTCTCTTACCTTGGGGAGAAGAGGAGAAAATTTACATTCAGACAAGTTGACTCCTGTTTATCAGAATATATGGATAAGTCTTTGGATATATAAAGGGAATACCAGAGGCACACTTTGGAGTGCCAGTATTCCGAAGGAGGAAGGGAGGGAGAAATGGCATTAGAGAGACAGACAAGCATTGAGTGATTGTTGAGAGCCACAATTTAGTCAGAATGATGCCTGCCATTTTTGCCAGAGGGAATGGTTGAAAGGTGACCCTGCTCCGGGATTAGGGATTAGGGCGGCTCCAGAATTAGGGTGGATTCTTCTGGGAATAGGGCGGATCCTGCTGGGATTAGGGTGGATCCTGCTGCCTCTGGTGCCCGCTACTTTGGAGTTCCTGTTGAGTTCTCGAGGGTTTCTGAGAGAATTGGCACGCGCAGCCCAGTGGGGGCAGTGTGTTCCCGGGAAGTGTGTGTAGAGGGCCGGTGAGAGTTCGGGAATAAAGGTTGCTGTTTGAACCTACAAGGCTTTGTGGTGGCTCGTTTATTTTGTGCCCAGACAGACTGCGGCAAATGATATTATGGATGCTTCTATAAAGTTGGTGACAATAATATTGAAATGTTTGCGTGTGTTACTATTATGTACCCTCATCCATTGCCTCCAAACATGCACAAACGGCTGCCACATAAATTGGCTTCTTTGCTTTTTCTTTTCCATTTTTCCTTTTTGCAGAAAACAAAGAAATAAGCTTGAGGCTCACATGATAAAACAACACAGTCATAGGAGGTAAGATTGAAGGACTTTTGAAAAACCAGCCTCTACCTCAGAAAAAAGCCTGTCCAAGGAAGGGACATGACCTTTGTCCTTGGAAAAACCCACAGAGCACTCCTAGGCACATTCCCACCCTGCTAAGTTGTTTATCTACAAATAACAGGAGAGATCTGCTGCGCCAGGTGTCCCTGACTCAGTCAGGCTAGGTGGGGATCCATAGCAGCCCCCTAGCAGCCACCAATCAGCATGAGACAGGGAAATACCTGGGATGCCAATGATCCTCCCAGTAGTTTATGGTGGTTGATAACAAGTTGGGAAACCATGTAGTTCAGCACGTACACCCCTCTTGGCTTAAACCAATCAGTTCAAATGAATACCCCTTTTGTACTGACCAATCACCCCTACCCAACTTGTTCCCGCCAGTGAATGTGCTACTCATGTTTTAGAGTTGTTATTTGATTTTCCTGCAGTGTGTGATGATTTGCGATGATGTATGTGAAGTCCCTGCCCTCTCCAAAGAATGTATAAAACTGTTGCAAACCCTGGGCTCGGGGCCTCTCAGCATCACCAGTTGCTGTGTGTGCGCGGAGGACTGAGCTAGCTCGCAATAAACACCTCTTTGCTGCTTACATCGATCTTGGGTCTCTGGTGGTCTTTGGGGGTCCCGAATTCGAGCATAACACTTTTTGAGCAAGAACTCAGGAGCATTAGTGAGATGAGAGAATTAACCCAAGAAATGCACAGAAATCCTGGAAGGAAGAGGTCCAGGCTGGATATGCAGACGTGTGGTTAAAATTGGAATTGGCTGAGTCAGAAAAGGATAATGAAGCTAATATATTTAAGTCACCAATGCTTCATTGGAAATTGTTTATCTTGTGCTTTATTCTGTAAAGTGATGAGTAAAGATCTGGGGCAAATCCATGTCCCAAATGACCATATGAAGAAGAAGAACTTCAGAAAGAGGTATGGATATTTCTGACAGGAAGACAGAAAATGCTTAAGAGTAGATGATGAAAGAGGGAACTTCTTGAAAGTAGGATACACCCTGCAGCTTTGGCCTTCATTTTATCTTATTAGAAAAACACAAACTATTGACTCTGAGTGCCTAGCAAGGACCTCTGCAGAAAATTGCAGTTACTATTTAGTCAAGATATTTACTTTCAATGCCTGTTTGCTTTGAAGTGTGCCTTAGGTAAAATGAAATCAATATGAAATCCCTCCGGGAATTTTGATTCTTATCCAACTACTTCAATGTTTAAAATTGTGTAATTTAGCTTTGTGCATCTGTGTTTATCGAACTGGTTCTTAGGCCAAAATTGTGGAGGTCGATAAAATTTCTGAATATATTCAACTCAGCAATCTTATCACTAAAGAAAAAAATAATTTTATAGACCCAAATTTGGCAGCCACACGAGGGTTTGAATGAAATTAGTACACCATAATGTTACCGCTGTTGACTGGTGATGAGTCCTTGCTTCCCCAATGTTGAAGAATAACACCAGAGAGCAAGCTGAGGCAAGGTCAGAGTAGAAATTAGAAGTTTATTAAAGGACAGCAGAAAAGACTTCTCCCGGAGGAAGAAGGGGACCCAAGAGGTGGAATCCGTGGAAGTGCGGTTGTCTCCCCTTTTTATAGTTTTGGTGATGGAATGTAAGGAGGAAGGGTTGGGACACAGGTGGGCCACACAAGTAATCTGGGCAGAAAGGACTTCATTATCACTTCTTTGGGATGGACTATCTCCAAATCTGTTGGGGGCTATTTCCTGGGTTCCATTAACATTTCTTTGAGGTGGACTTTGGCCTAGGGCCTTTGGGGACTTCATTAATATTCCATGAGTTGTCCAGTGTTTCCCAGAATCATTATCAGCATGGCCTCCATTTTAGATTTCACTGATATTAGACTCGATTTACCTAACTACACTGACTACCTAATTTTAAATCTGGCTTCACTAGTAAATAGGCTTGAGCTATTGAGTGAGGTGAAAAAGTCAACTTCTAAGTGATTTATATCAGATCTGGTGTACCCAAGAGCTACCACCTGACCCCTAACATATATCATATCCAAGTATTAAACTTTGTTTCTCTGAAAGTAATGTCAAGAATACAGATTCTAAAAATTAGAGCTGTCTCCTATCTTGTGACATTTACTGTTCTGAATAATAGCAGCAAGTACTCAGGAAAAAGCTCATGTCAGCAGAGGCCACATGGGGACTTGGGTGAGGCTGAATGGTATTTGCAGCACACTTTTAAATGTAGCAATGATTTAGGGTGACTTTGATATGTTTAAATTGTATTTAATCCATGTTGGACTATCTCTTTCAGTATTATGTTTGAATAAAATTGGTTGTCGCAAAGGATCAGAGCACTATAACCCCTGGTTCACAGTCTTTGTGAATATGGGTTTTTTTTTTTTTTTTTTTTTTTGAGAATTTTAATATTTATTTTTTAGTTTTCGGTGGACATAACATCTTTGTTTGTATGTGGTGCTGAGGATCGAACCCGGGCCACATGCATGCCAGGCAAGCGCGCTACCGCTTGAGCCACATCCCCAGCCCCGGGTTATATTTTTAAAAGCATGTTTTTAATGTTTTAGAAGTCCGTACTAAGATTTTTACTGATAAATTTATGTAGCATATGTGATTTTACCAGAACATAGCTGTGTACTGTACTTTGGATCTTATATATCTCTCACCAAAGGCCCGTGTTTTAAAAGCTTGACCCCAGGGTGGTGCTATTGGGAGGGGGTGGAACCTTTAAGAGGTGGGGCCTAGTGGGAGATGCCTAGGTCCTGTAGCCATGCCCTTGAATGGGATTGTGGGACTCTGGTCCCTTTCTCTCCCTCTTTTTGCTTCTTGACCATGAGGTAAGTAGTTTTGCTTCTCCACACATTCCTGCCATGATGTGCTGCCTTACCATAGGCCAAAGCAATGGTCCAACTGATCATAGAGTGAAACCTCCAAAACTGTGAGCCAAAATAAAATTTTTGTCTTTATAAGTTGATTGTCTCAGATATTTTGTCACAGTAACAAAAAACTAACACCATACTTGGTTGTTTATGTTTTATCTAGAGCAAGTTTTGTGTTATAATAACAGAATTCAGTAATCATGACAGATTCCAAATTGCTTGTGCCTAGAAGCCCTAAAATAGTTAGTATTTTGTTGTTGATAAGTTTGCCCATATGTGAGTAAGGTCCTGACTGAATTCACTTACATGTTCAAGGAATAAATTTCATATATGTCCCAGAAAATATGAGATTTTCTTTGGTGTCATCCTAATGTTACATTGTCACTCTGACTCACAACAATAAGTATATTGCTACATACTGATTTCCAACACTCACTCAGTTCTCTGATCTGTCCAACACATATCATAATAGCAGAATGCATCTTCA